>NC_056733.1:1430803201-1430855701 GCF_019279795.1 Protopterus annectens | reverse complement strand
GCCAGCCCTAATGCACAACCTTCAACGAAGGTAGCCCATTCACGCATGTCTCCACGCAGAAGACGCTCTAGCTGAGAGTCGAACTGGACAGCGTCTTACTGTGAAGCGACTTGTAGTGATTCCTTTTATTTTCTCTAATCTCAAAGGAAAGCAAGAGTTACAAAAACACCCCATCAGACAGCAGGTACAAAATAAGCTGTAATAACAGTCACAATACCCAGATTATGAGTTTCTCGTAAAGGCTCTGAAATGCCATTTCTCTTGAAGGGAAATATTACATTTCCATTGTTATATAATAGCCTGCAGTCTGTAAATTATTGCCAAATGAATTCTATGCAATATTTTTCTGTAACATTATTTCAGGTTGAGTGTACTGCTTTTTCAATTGTTATGCTGTTATCTAACCTGTGACACAGTTAATCTTCTGTTTTCTGACAATATAAACTTTTCTTCTTAGCCTGTTTAAAGTAAGGGAAATTTAAAACTAAATCCAGATGAACAGCCCTGATGGTAAACCTTCTGAACTAAAAACTATAGTTTCATTTTGTATTTAACATCTTCAAAAGCTGAACTTCAAGAAATACTGTGTGACACTAAAGTGACAGAAAAGTGTGACTGACTTCCTACTTTGAAAACAAAAGTAAGACAAAGTTTCTTACAAAAATATATATTCTTTACAATCCGGTGTGGAATACTTTATAGCTGTTATTTTCTTAGACAAACATATAATCTGTTCCCTTAACATTTCCTCCTGAAAGCCCACTTCTTAGAGATTTATTAGCTGAATAACAATGTGTGTATATCTTGCTGTACTGTCTCCTAGGAGCCACAGACCATCTGTTTAGTACTTTTTGTTGTGTCTTTCGGCTTTTCCCGGTTAGGGGTCGCCACAGCGGAACTCCGGTCCTCTAATGATTGGCAGTAGATTTTTACGTGCCGAGTTGCTGGCCCTGACACACAACCTTCAACGAAGGTACACCCATTCATGCATGTCTCTACACAGAAGACGCTCTAGCTGAGAATCGAACAAGACAACGTCTTAGTGTGAGGCGACAACGCTACCACAGCACCACCACCATCTGTTTAGTACTATATCTCTCAAATGTCCATATTTTTGCCTGGTATTTTTGGTCTTTTCCTCATAAAATGTGTTTATTTTCTTAGCAAATCACGGAGGATTGAAGTCAATAAATGACATTCATTTGAGTTTCAGACGTACTATCCTTCAGAAAATGCATACTTACACAAACCCAGTTATTCTAAGTTTCTAAGAGCAGTATTTAAAATCTGTCCCTAGTTTGGGCCTTTGTCCCCTGATTATTTTAGACTTTGCCCAGATTTCCTAAGCTAAAAAATTGAGAGGTATGTCTGAAATGCTTAAAAGTTAAAGCATCTCTTAGGTATAATGAACAGTGTAATTCTTTATTTGTGATACAGCAAGTGTACTGTCTTTTGAATAATATCCTTATATTTCATTGTTGTTAATATCTATATTACAAAATCCATATTTGTAAAGAGGAAATATGATAATGGAAACTAGTAATGATGTGAAAAATAAGAATGACTGAAGCAACAAAGAACACAGCTATGATATAACAGCTTAATATCAGCTTAAATTTGCAAAGATAAGGCAGTAGAGAGAGCTAAGGTTATAATGAGTTACATTACCAGGACAAAAACTTAAGCTGTTATTTCTGCATAGACAGCAGGAGAGACATATCTGGCATATGCACAGTTCCTGAAACTGCATCAGTACAGAGAGATCGATAGAAAAGAGACTGACAAAAGCAATACATATTATGTGGTATACTGTATGGGTATTTATCTGTAAGAAGAAAGATTAAACTTAAACTTATAATCACATGACAGAAGTGTCCTACTCCCCTAAAGAAACTAAAAAATAAACTGGGGGAACTAATATTTTATACACAAAAACTGAAAGTTATCAATTCTTTTGTTAAATTTATCCAGATATGACCATTTAGTCATAACCAGAGGACATATACATATCTAAGTGCAAAAAAAAAAAAAAAAAAAAAAAAAAATATATATATATATATATATATATATATATATATATACATGCCCTTCATCATCAGTCTACTCGCTTTTAGAACCAACCACAGCTATATCTAAATCATACTGTTGTTGTTGTCTTTCGGATTTTCCCGGTTAGGGGTCGCCACAGTGGAACTCCGGTCCGCTAATGATTGGCAGTAGATTTTCTAAATCATACTAATATTTGCAAATGCCCTGAATCTCCAGCTTAAAAATACCCAAATACTTACAATTTTCCTGTCATATCTAATAAACCATTTCTCTTTATGACTTACTGAAGTGAATTTATTGCACTTCTCCCATAAGAAAACAGGCACTTCTGTTCTTTTATTAGCTTACAAATCAGCATAATTCTAGATGCATATCACATTACTTTAGCTACCACATTTGATACTCTGTAATGTTATTACATTTATACTGATATTTTCTTGCTTCAGTAAATTTCTGTAATATGTATCAGTGTCATTTTTAGAACTTACTTGTTGTGGTAGCGTTGTCGCTTCACAGTAAGACATTGTCCTGTTCGATTCTCAGCTAAAGTGTCTTCTGTGTGGATATATGCGTGAATGGGCATACCTTCGTTGAAGGTTGTGCATCAGGGCTGGCAACTCGGCACATAAAAATCCACTGCCAATCATTAGCAGACTGGAGTTCCGCTGTGGTGACCCCTAACTGGGAAAAGCCAAAAGATACAACAACTATACTTTATATCTTTGTATGATACTTCCTGTTTATTCCAGTTTTAATGCATTTCAGTGTTTCTGTATATATTTCTTTAGAGCTTGTTTTAACTTTGTTATATTATACATCTCTTTCTTGGAGCTTTTCTCCACAGGCCTCAACTGAAAATGAACATTATACCCAGTCGTATTTTCTCAGTAAAAAAAAAAAAACAAACAAATAAATAAGTAATAAATAAATAAATATACATATGTATAAATTTCAAGGATGAACATTGTTAGTTTTCCTGTGGCTCCTTGCTCTTATCCTCTTGTCCATCTCAGAGAACATAGACTCAGTCTAGGACCCATTCACTAACACCCAGCCGTCTCCTGCTAACATTAATCTACAGCCCGTCATGCTATGCTTTAATGTTTGCAGCCAGTTCACATATCTCTGTTTTCTCTCCAATGTCCAACATTAATGCTGACAATGTGACCTTTGGAAAGTAAAACCCCATTCTAAGTATAGACAGGAGATGCAGTCTGCCTGCAAATGATCCACTGAGATCAGTGCACTACCCTGGTAAACAAATATTTATAAACAAAATAAATTATGTGGTGAGTACAGTCATAATGAACAGGAAGCAATGACTGCCTATGACTCACAAGGTACAGACTTGGCAGGTTTGTCAGACATATATAACATTCAGATGTTTGTCAGGATATTTAGTAAAAAGAAACATTGTGTTTGAGCTTTCATTTTCTCTGAGGTTTTACTCTGTTTAAAGAAAGAAGGGGACCCACATGACATGCACTCCCTGTTGACAGGCATTAGTATATTTAAAGTTATAAACTCCTGAGGAATATTGAGTATATCTCTTTAAGTATGGACTCTACATTTATTGGGTTGTACATCATGTGACTGCCCATATTCATAGTCGTAGGTATCAAGTTGATATGAATTAATTGTGTTGGTGTTTATTGCAGGTTATTCTTGTTTTCATACTTCATCAAGAATTACATAACACCTAGTATCAGAAGAAAAGTGATTAATACATTAATAGACTGTTACAAAGCTAATGACCTGGGGGGGGGGGGGGCTTTCTAAGCCTAGCCAAGTTGCCATGTTTTCCCAAAAGACTAATGATGTCCTGTATCCAAATAGGACACTGGGGGGCAGGCATTTCTAAACTACCTATGTTCATAAAGGACATGGGTTCCAGGCCCATTGTAAATTTCCTTTTCTCCATCAACTGGTCTAGGTTGCGCTTAAACTGGGTAATAGATGAATTCAGATTCACATGGATGGGAACCTGTTCCATAGGACAGGCAGTCTCTGGGACACACATCTGTCCCTGCAGTATGTTCTGTTTAGGTCACAGACAAAAATTCAAGTCCCCCCATTTTCAGAGGAGGCCCAGGGAGAAAAGCTCCACAATCACAGTTTAAATCACAAAGTATCATGTTACATTACAGAACATCAAGTACAAATATTTTAAATTACAAAATATCATGTTACACTACAAAACATAAGAGTGAAACATATTGTAATAAGAAAAACATAGAACATATGCTCCATTGTAGAGTGCAATGAAAAACAATAACATGTTAGGGAAAAGATGTGGGGGGAAACTGATAAATGAGAGCTAAGATAATTCTAATAAGATATTTAAAGAGACATTAGAGATTACATGTTTAGAGACAGTGAGGGGAATTGAGTGATGTCTTAGTACGAGAGATGGTGTTCATATTATGGTTATAGAAGGACAAAGAATGGAGAGAAGGAGATGATAAGAAGAGTGCAGGGTAGGGTATCTTCAGGTAGTTTAGATGAGTAGGGAGGAAAGAGAAAGAGGTAGACGAAAGGTCTGCAGAGATGAAGTGGTTAAGGTAAGGTAGTGAGAAAAAACAAAAAAGGAATGGAGTAGGAGGCTGGAGAGGGTTGTGAAGTGTGGTTTAGGTTGAAGGGGTGAGAGAAGTACAGTAAGTAAGTGCAGCCAGGATTGGAATGGGAGCAGACCCAAAGATTTTGTAAAGCATTCTTTTGAGGAGCATTTAAAGGTGGGTAGGATAGTTCTGATGGTTAAAGATAAGGAGTTCCATTTTTTTGCAACTGAGTATGAGTATAGGCTTTGTCCAGGGGATTTCTTTGGTTTATTTATGGTGAGACGTTGTTTGTCTCCTAATCTAAGAGTTCTTTTTGGAAAATATATGTTGATTAAAGGGATGAGAGCTGGGCAGGCTAATAGTTTGTGTATGATTTTATGTATTGTTATAAGGTGAATGTAGGAGAGGTGGTGGTAGAGTTCCAGCCAGCTAAGGGTATGCAGAGCTTTACAGTGATGGGTAAAGGAGGGTGAATTAGTAGCAAACTTGGCAATTCTGTTGAGCAGCTTTCAAGTTTGTTTTTTATGGAGAATTTTAAATTGGTTAGAACTGGTGTTCCATAGAGTAGGGAGGGCAGAAGGTAGGTTTTGGCTGGATTAATTTTTGTGGGTGTGCTCAGAAAATGTTTATTTCTGAATATCATGCCTAGCTTTTGATGGGTTTTCTTGATATTGTTTTGGACGTGGAAGTCAAATATAAGATCATCATCTATTATGACTCCTAATAGTTTGGTATGGTGGACTAAATCAATTTCAGTGCCACTTGCTGAAAAGATTTTGAAAGATGCTTTGTTAGGGGTGTGAGTTTTTTGGGTAAAACGGAGGAGTTTGGTTTGTTTGGGGTTGAGAAGGAGTTGTGCTCTTGTAAGACACATTTTAGTAGAGATGACAGCCTGTCGAGTGATTTCTTGGAGGTCAGTTAAGGTGTTTGAAGAGCAGATGATTGTAGAGTCATCTGCATATTGAATCAAGGTGCCTTCACAAGAATATGTATGTAGCTTTTTGGTAAAAATAGTAGATGGGCAAGGATAGATCCTTGTGGGACTCCTGTGGGAGTGGAAAGGTATGCAGAGATAGACCCTTGCCATTTTACAGCTTGTTTCCTGTTGGCAAGGTAGCTAGAGAACCATTGAACAGATGGAGATGAGAGACACCAGATGGAAAGTTGATTGAGGAGTTTACTGTGAGAAACCATGTCAGGGGTTTTTAATATATCTAGAAATACTGCAGATACAAGTTTATTAGCATTGCAAGCTTTATTGACAGTGTCTGTAAATGACAGTAATGCAGTAGAGGTGCTGTGGTCTGGCCAAAATCTATGTTACATATTGGTGGTTGGGTTATTTTGTAAGAGATAGTGGAGAAATTGTTGATGTATACATCTTTCAAGGATTTTAGATAGGGGAGACAAGATGGCTATGGGGCAGAAATTTGTAATGTCAGTGGAATTACCTTTTTATGTATGGGGATAATATGGTCCATTTTTCCACAAGTTAGGGGCACAGGATTCTGTTAAGTTTTTTTAAACAATAAGCATCTTTATTAAATTATTACATATGGCATAGGCAATCATGCATTTATATAAATGAAAACAAACCATATTGACATAATTTTAGTTGCAAACATTATACATCACAAACCATGATGACATAATCACAGTTGCAGACATTATGTATACATCACTTATAATCTATCCAGTCATTGTCAGTCAGACATTACATAGCTCATTCAAATCCTGCCTTCTTTTAAACCTTATTCCTCCTGTGCATGTATTGTTCCCACAATTCCCTTTGTTCCATGTAATTTGCTCCTACCCTTTTCTAAAGATCCAAATTCCAGTTGTTTTATCTCTGTTACTATATTCACTACTTCTAGTAAAGTTGATTTAGACTTTGATTCCATTTTCGAGTAATTGCTTTTTTGGCAGCAATTCCAATTATGAATCATAGCTGAAAAAATAATTTCCTTAGTTACACCAATTTACTCACCCAATATCTCTGACTGAGCAGTCTGCAGGGAATCTTTAAAGTCTGCCAACACATTACACTCACAGAAAATATGTTCCCAGTTACCTCTTTCTTCCCCATCATGCCTCCAACATTTGCTGTCTACCTTAGGAAAAATTCTTTGGAGTCTACTTGGGATATAAAAATACTTATGTAAATACTTCCAAGAAAAGATCCTAACTCTTCTAGACTTTGTTGCATATTTGGGAGACATACATAAATTCTCCCATTGTTTTTTGTGACTTGCTTGTCTAATCTTTCTTCCCAATCCTTTCTAATCTCCTCTGATTGACTCTTATAGTTAACAAGCAATATTTTGTATGCTCTAATAATTATTCCTTCTTTAACAGCTTCTGTTATAGATTCTACTAAAAACTCTACCAGTACTGGTCTTTCACTTAGAATACCCCTATTTCTTTCTCTTTATTTATACTCTGATACCAATCCTTGATGGGGAAGTCAATCTATATCCTATACACCAAATTAATTATTGGCCTCTTTCCATTCTGTTACCTTTCCCTCTCTAATTATTTGCTCCCAATACCTTGGTTCTTTTACCAGTTTTCTCCAATAAATTCCAACCCCTCTTGCCTATTGTCTGTATCCCTAATTGCAGTTATCCTTATTGGTAGAATCTCCTTTCTTCATTTCTGTGTTGGCTTAGTTTTTAGAACACTTTCTGATACTTTATAAATATGATATTCTGCATGGTTACTGTTATTCTCCCTAAGGATCTACATCCAAAATCCCAGTCACTCCTTGTTTCTTGACCCCCCCATTTCGCTATCATCCCTTTCCACTTTGAATTATAGGTTTCTGCTTTTGATATGTATTGGAGCCTTAACTGTGTAGCTCTGAAATACACTTTCAAATCGGGTAATCCCAAACCGCCTTGTTCAATTGGAAAAATCAGCTCATCCCAGTTGACGCTTGCCATTTTCCCCTCCCAGATGAAATCCTTCAGATCTTTATTAAGTGCTATCCACAACTTATCCTCTGATTGATAAAAATATGCATGAACTGTGTATAAAACTAGAGGGACTAAAAGTATTTTAATTGCTTGTATCTTGCTATCCATATCCATACAACAAATCTTCCAGTTTCTCAGTTTTTGTATTATCTTTTGTTTAGTCTCATCCCACATGTTCTTAGCTGCCACACCAGAATCCTTTTTAATCCATACTCCTAAGTACGTCATTTTATTGTGTCCTCATAAATATGGATATTGCTTAACCAATTCATGTGTGGGTATATCATTTACAACTATTGCCTTTGTTTTAGCTTCATTAATTGTTTATCCTAGAAAGATTTGAAACTGCCTCAAAATGTTCCACAACACTAAAATGTCCTTTTTTGGTTTTATCAGGTATAAAATAATATAATCTGCAAATAGAGCTAGCTTTTCTTGACTACCATACCAATTATATTCTTCAATTTCTGAGTCTCTTATTTTTTTTACCAATGGTTCTAAGTATAGTGCAAATAACATAGGAGAAACAGGACAGCCCTGCGTGTTTCCTGTGCTCAAACAGAAATTATCAGAGAAAAACCCACCCACTTTACTTCTTGCCTTTCATCCCTCATATATCCTCCCTATCAACCTTATAATTTTATCAGGGACTGCAAATGCTTCCATTGCCCTGCTCATAAATTCATCCAAAAAACATGGGAATACACACAGCATGACTGCAAACCAGAAGAAAAGTGTGTATACGGTATACTCCAATATGGACCAACCCAGAACAGAAAACACGGGCAAAGTATCTCAAATATAAAAATTTAAAAAGTTTAAAAGGTTTTATTTAGTTTACCTTATACAATGCGATACTTCCTTGTTGTTGATCAATTATTATCTTTCAATAATTTTTGTATGATGATTAAACTCTTTGATGAAAGCAACATTTGTGGATTACCATTTGTGTAATATCTGTTCAATGAAGTTTTTCTTTGATGTGTGAACACAGACCCACAGACACCACCACTTTCTTCCAGGAAGTTGGTGTTTCTCCTCCTCTTAAAATACTGTTAAACAAAACCTTCCAGATCTTTATCAGTTTTTCCCTCCTAGCTTCCAAACTTCCACAGAAATGTCATCTATTACTGAGGAATTTCCTGCTGATTGATTATACAACACCATTTTTATCTCATCTCCTTTTATCCTTGAATACATTTTCTCCTCTTCTGCCTGGTGTATAGTGAGTAATCATTTTCTACAAACACTCTACTGTTTCCCACTTTTAATACTTTGGCCTATTCTTACAGTTTTGTTAGAGTCAACTCCTTCTGCTTGTAGGATTGCATTTTTACTATTAAAGGTCGAGGCTGCTTTCTCATTGCCAACTTTGGAGCATACACACAATGTGCTCTTTCAGTTATCAACACCTGCTGTGAAATACCAGTCCAGTTGCTTATTTGTGCTTTCATAAAATTAATACAGTCTATTCCTTCCAGCTTCTTAAGTACAGCAGAAAATTTCAGATTTTCCCTATATGTACTGTCCTCTAATTGTATTATTTTTGAAACATGTCTTCTTGAGCAGTCGCATATTCACCCAGCCTTTTCTTCATTTCAGCCTCCAATTTTTGCATTTTTATCACCTCATCTGAATATCTGTTTAAAGCTTCTTCTATTTTACCCAGCTTTTTGTTATTTGAGTTGATATACTCCATCAGTGTTTCATTTATTTTAATCAGCTCTGAGTACTTTTTGACTTAGTTTTTCCTTTAGGTTACTGGAAGTCATGTCTTGCACCAAAGCTGGAGCCTGCACTGCGTTTTGCTGAATAGCTGCAGAATTATTCCCAGTCATGGCTTTTTCTTCACCTTTTGTGATTGATTTTTTTCAGTGTCTTTGAATTTCTTTCTTTTGCTGGCATCCAGGCAATGCACTTATTAGCCAGTTACTGAAATTTACCCAGAACATGAGTTCACAGGCTCTCTCTTCTGAATTTCTGTTTTCATACTGGGAGAGCTGACATTAAGCTGTTACTCAGTGTGCAGCCATCTTGGAAGTCCCTTAGGATTCTGTTACTGATCTGTTAATAAGAATGCTGATTAGGTATGCTATTGCATCTGCAGCTAGATTTAGGTATTCTGGGGAAAGTTGTCAGCTGAGGAGGAACAAGGTTTTAGTTTAAGTAAAAGCTTTTTTATGAGAGTTATAGAAACTGGTTGAAAGGTAAAGTAGGTGGAGTTGTCCGTATGTGTATTGGAGAGTTTGCTGATAGGTGAGTTTTGTGAAGGAAATGTGTTAGGGTCTAAGGAAGGGGAAGTTGGCAGTGTGGAAGGGGTGTGTTAGGCGAGTTTGAGGTTAAGTCGGCTATGCATTCTTTGAAGTATGTATTGAAAGAGGTAGCAGTTTGAAGAGAGGGAATGTCTGTATATGGGCTGGGATCCATTTTTGTATGTGGGCTGATGAGAGAGGATATGGAGGACCAGAATTTTTAGTGTTGTTTTTATGGCTATCTTGTAGCTTAGTATAATAAAACTTTTTATCTCTATTAACTTGTTTCTGACTTGGTTTTGTAGCTGTCTGAATAGGTGCCAATGTTTGTCATTTTTATTCTTTTGCCAGTTAATCCATGCTTTGTCTCTGTCTTTCATAAGGAGTTTACATTGGTTGGTGAGCCATGGGGTATGACTATTTTTATTTCTTTTTGTACACTGTGGGGCTAAGGTGTTAAGAATATTTTGAAATGCTGCATTGAAGTATTCAACTGCATCATTTAAGGGGATTATGTTTAGAATGGACCAGTTAATTGCTTTCAGAGCTTCAATGAAAGATATTACAAAGCATTCTCACCTTGTCCGTAAAAGTATTAATCCCATGGAGTACATAAATTAGTTATTTATTGCCATATTTTGTTCCCGCTGCCCCACTATCTACTGGCCATTATTCCCCTCCCAGTCAATCAGTCTACTTGTTTCTCATCACCAGGGATGAGGATCAACCAGAAGAGGCCATTGTTTAGGCAGCGATCAGAGATGGTTTGGGTTATTAACTAAGCCCTATCCCTTGCACATGCTTGGCTTCATGAAGAAAGGGAGCATCAATGGACTGACCATGCTGGTTATTCTCTGTTTATGTGAGGAGTCTTGCCAACAAGCAGAACTTCCCAATCTGTCTTCAGGTAAGGATGTTAGTTTCCCCAATCTCCACTAGAAAAAATGCAACACCGCATGTGTTCAGAGTGAGGTGTGCTATGCCCCTCCACTTCTCTCCCTTCTTGCTTGGCTCCTACAGTGCCAGTACAACAAACTGAACCCCAATCACCTGAGTCACAGTCAGTGCTTCATCACCCCTGCACTAATAAGCAAAAAGGGATTTTTGTTGATAGCTTAACACCAAGCCATAGTTACCCAATAGCCATGATATTTCCACATTACTGTCCAGATGAATCATGCATATTTACAGATTAGTAGATGCATATGTGTTGGCTCTTCCTTTCACATGTTGGAATAGCTGCCTCTTCTGGATGTTAATAATGCAGGTTGTGGGCTAGGCTGCTCTCCCTCCCTCCATCCCTTCTGCTGGATGAGTGAGTTGGTGTGGACACTTACTACTACCAACCCTAGCTGGCTTGTTTACTGCCTGAACTGTTATTTCATTCTGGGTTGTCTGTGTCATAGTCAGGCATTTATGTGTGTATGTCATGGAATATCTGTCCCCTCAGGAAATGCTATCAAATATAACCCCCCCCTACAATTACTACAGAACAGGTCCTTCAATGCTCTCTCTCTAAGGCGAAGAACAGCGCATCATGGGCCCACACACTATCCCAGGATGCCTTCTAAATAGTATGAAACATGACCTATCAAGATGTCTGGAATTGCTATTTAAACATAGCCTTCAAACAGGCTTCATGCCTCATGAATGGAGAACAGTCATCCATCTGCTCAAAGGTGGGTCATCTACAGATCTTGGAAACTTTAGACCCATAAGTCTCACTAGTCCCACATTTAACGCCATGAAAAAAATATCATGCAAATGATCAATAATGACACAGAAAACCTCCAGACACTGAACATAACCCAATTTGGTTTCATCAATGGCAGGTCATGCCTACTCAAGCAATGGATGAGGGCAAAATGGTATGTACTGGCTACCTTAACCTGTCCGAGGCATTTGACACAATACCCTACTTGGGCATTGTTGATAAACTCAAGAGGCTAGGTATAAACCCATATGTCACTTGGTGTATAGTCAGCTGGCTAATAGACAGGACCCAGGAAGTTAGAATTGGGAAGTCCACCTCTGCAAAGAGGCCAGTCACAAGCGGAGTCCCTCAGCAATCGGTCCTCACTGTTCCTTTTTGGTATTTACATCTTTGAAGTCAAGGCAGTTGTCAAGGCGTCTGGCTGACGAAATTTGCAGATGACTGTAAATTAGGAGCAGTTATTGAATTCTTCCACTGACACTAATGCTCTCCAGGAAAGAATGACAGAGACAAATACCTTGTGTCAGAGCCATGTTCTAAAACTAAATGCCAAGAAATGCAGAATAGTATCCTTCAGGAAGTCATCCATCCCTGGTAACTACCATGTTAATAAAATACTCCTAAGAGATGACCCAGTAGTCAGGGACTAGGGGACACATGTAGACAATAATCTAGCCTTTGCCCATCACATGTTTACAGTAGTCAGGAAATCATTGTATGTTGCACAACTTATAAACAAAGGTATGGCTAGATCCAAGGAGGTCCTTGTTACAGTATATTCAACATTCATCAGAGCTATCATTGAGTACAATGCCGTCTTTGGTATGTACCTAACCAGGCACATCCAACAATTGGAACATCCACAGAGGTTCCTCACTAAGAGAATATAGCACGTAAGTAGCATGTCCTATGCAGACTGTCTCAAAGCTGCATCCCTGTATTCTGTCTCCTACAAGCTGTTGAGTGGAGATCAATACCTGGCATTCAAGGCATTATCAGACCCCACCCTGATGAACCTCCTGCATATCTGCAAAATAAACAGCGCCAGAATTACCCATTCTAAAGACTTAAACTTTGCCTGTTATATAAACAAGATCTGCTGGAGATACTATCCCAGGAACTAACCAGCTCCCTGTCTTTGTGAAGCAGAGTCCCTCCCTAAACCAATTCAAGTGAAACTTGTACAACTGAATGGTGAATAGGAAATTCATCCCTGGTTTGGCACCTGTGTCTCTAATGGACACAGGCAGCATGTGAATGGTTTATCTCTGAAGACCTTGCTTATACATATCAAGGGTACCAGGACTTGCCAGAGATTTGGGATTAGGCTTAAAAGGACCCCAGCTGCCATTAGTCTAGTAGTCTAGTACATACTTATGAACCTATGAACCTATGAACATATGTCTCTTGTATAACTACCATTAAATGAGGAAACTTGCTTTACCAGCTGTTATCTTCATGTTTGTATGCTGATACAAGATGGTACTTTTGGATCTAAGTTGTAAGTATCCCAGAACTATTTGACACTGGTATCATAAAAAAAGTTCTGATTTTTTTAAAAGGCATAACCAGTTTTGTATCTTTGTTCAACATATTAACATTAGGCAAATGCATTTGCTGGGCTGCCCTTTCCAGTGAAGTGACACAACTCTAACTCACATTGTGGGGTTATCCTACAAAAAGGTAATTTAGAAAGGGGGAGTTATGTGATTTGGGTGAAAGGTTTGTAATTATGCAGAAAGAATGCCATGCGTTAACAGTTGTGATAAAGACTACAGTGGATTTTGTTCATAGGATTCATAGGACTTTCAAAGCAATTTAGCCTCTTGACCATCAATGCCTTGCCAATTCCCACCCTTAGTCTGTACCCCTTGCTTAAGGAGGGCTAGGTCTATTACTTCCAGGGTAAATTTGAAGGTACGGATCCAGTCATACAGGTTCTGTTTGCAGGATGATAATGTATAGCACTGCTTTACCTGAGGGGGTAGCTTATTCCAGAGATGGGGGAGGTGCTGTATAATAATTCTATCTCTTCATTATTTTCTACTGATCTGCTGTTCTAGTGTTTGCTAAGTTATTAGACTTGTGGAGATGTAAGAGATTAAGGACAACAGAGTGTCTAATTAAGTGGTAAGTGAGACACAAATTACCCTCAAGAGTTTATAAGATTTGAATAAAGGGATTGAGTTTCTAGCCTCTCTTGTTGGCTAGGTCAAGATATGCTGAATGAACAGCATGGTCACTGTCAACATCCTGTGTGACCCCCACAAAGAAGTTAACTAGATTAAATAGGCAGGATCTCCCTTTGATGAAGCTGAACTGTTGAGGGTCCAGCCTAGTGAGATTTCTGATATTATAACTGATGAGATTAGTTATGATATACTCCATAGCCTTACATATTAGGCTTATAAGGCTGATGGGTCTATAATTACAGGGAGCACTCTTGTGGTGAGACATCACTTCTGGTGCACGTCATAATTCAGGAAGAAATCCTGTGGCTAAGCTTAGGTTAAACAATTTGAGAAGAGGTTTTGTGTGGTCATGTTTGGCACTGTATGTTGTCAGGTCTCATGGAGGAAGTATTTCACTCCTTTTATAGCACCTTCAGGACATGTTCTTTGGTGACAATAGGTGGTGTATGGGTTCCTGTGTAGATAGGCTGGTCAGTTGACCCTTTCAGACATAAACTGGGCTGAGAGAGCAGGATATGCAAACATACCTCTCAACTGTCCAGATTTTCACAGATTGTTCAGATTCAGATTTTTGCCTCATATTTTCGGCCTGATCCTCATAAACTTTGTGGTTTTCTGGCAAATCACTACGCCTCAGAAATGTACTTTAACACAAAAGCTGTTATTCTAGCGACTTTATAATTCTGTAAAAGCAATATTCAAAATCTGTCCCTATTTCTGAGCCTTTGAACCCCCATTACCTGAGGCTTTGTCCAGATTTTGTGCAGCAAGAGCTTGAGAGGTGCGTATACAAAAATGTATAGAATATAGATTTAAATGCAACTTAGTGGGTAAATTGCATACATTTTCACACAACTTAAAAGTGAGTAGAATTTAAGTATATGGAAATAATATAAACAAAGCTGTTTACAAGAAATATAAGAAACACAAAGCTTGAAAGGTAACACATACTGTTTATATTAGATTACTTACTTAATGGGAAATCAGCCTTTGTGTCTAAAGCAAGTACAAGTGGCTTACTTGGTTAGATGCTTTCAAAGATCTGTTTAAATTTAGTCAGTGCCTCTGATTTCAATTGGGAGTTCATTCTAGATAGCTGGTACTGTTCTTAAGAAAGCTTGTTCTCCTATAGTAGTTTTAAGGCAATGTCTGGATAGTGTCGTGCTATTCTGTTGTGTATCCCTTAATTTGTAGGCATGTTCTTTTTCTGGCAACTTTCTTCTTAATGGGAGTGGAGGGCAACAGCCTAGTTTATTAATTTTGTAAAGTAGGGAGATGAAAAGAAATGAAGCTCTATCTGTTATTTGAAGCCATTTTACTTCTTTTATTAGATGGCAGTGATGTCATGTGTTGAAGTTTTGGGGGTGAAGTCTGCATTAAGTTTGATTGCTAATATATTGGTTATGTCGGTTAGGTTGGAATGATTGGTCTCCTTTAGGACAAGTTCTTGAACATTGTCGGGTATTATTCTTTAGTCTCCTAATATAGCTTAAAAAATGACTTGTAGTTATCTTTAGTTTTGGAGGATATTCTAAGTTCATGGATTGTTTTACTTATCCAAATAGTATTTTTCAGTTCCCTGGTAATGTTTTACTACTATACTTGTTAAGATGAAGTTAGGATCAGCTTTATAATTTTAGGAGTTTTTTCTGTGCTGTAAAGTTT
Organism: Protopterus annectens; assembly: GCF_019279795.1. NCBI lineage: Eukaryota > Metazoa > Chordata > Ceratodontiformes > Protopteridae > Protopterus > Protopterus annectens. The sequence goes on along the minus strand of NC_056733.1, from coordinate 1,430,840,296 downwards.
ATTCCAGGGAGGTTTAGTTTTGAATTTCCTTTTGAAGTTTGCTCTAGGTGAGACTTGTAATTCTATGCAATTGTCTAAGTGGGTGAACTTTTTTGTGAAGCTGCCTGTTGTGTCAGCATCTAAACTGGTGCTATCATAGGTGAATTTTGAGATTTTGTCATACATAGTTTGCCACCCGGTAGGTGGGATGGGCAGTTGAACTTTTTCAGACATAACCTGGTATTTAAATGTAGAAATGCTGGTTTCAGGGACTTTCGAAATTTTGAAGGCAAATGCCACAAAGTTATAGTTTGACTTAAATGGGGATAGACAGACCAGAGGAATAGTACATGGAGAGGCTATATTTGTGTGGACCAGGTCCAGGGCTGGCCTTTGATCAACTGATGCCCTTGACAAAAGGGCTCCATTGCACCCCCCCCCACACCATTTGGTGCCTCCCATCCTGGTCTGCCTGCTCCATCCAGATTACATTTTTCTTCCTTTTCCTCACAGTTTATCTTACTCTTCAGTTTTACCTATATTCATTCAACAACTTTCAAAGAAATTATTTCTTTACTACAAATAATAATAATAATAATAATAATGATAATAAATAAAAAATAAATAAATACTGGAAAAGTGCTACATCTAGAGTGGCGCCCTAGGCAGCTGCCTAGTTGGGCTATGTCTAAGGTTGGCTATGAACAGGTCTAGAATATTATGTTCTCTTGTAGGTTTATTCGTTATCTTTTTCAGGGAATCTTTATAAATTAAGTCTAAGATTTTCTCGCCATACCCTACATTGCAGGAATAGGTGCATCAGTTAATTCCAGAGTAGTTAAAGTCTCACAAAATAATGGAGTTACTGGTAACTGGGAGTTCTTTGAATACTTTCAGAAATCCATCATGATTATATGGGGAGCATTCTGGTATCCTGCAATAGGTTATAAGTTGGTAGTTTATCTTATTTATGGTGATCTGCAGTTGTACAAGTTTTATCTGTATGTCACTGGGAGTCTTTAGGTGATATGATCCTTGACAAAAATGGTGACACCACATGAAGGCATGTTTGGGGCAAAATCCAAGTACAGATGGAGTGCTTTCTTTACATTTAAACCTAGTTTCAGTAATTACACAAAGATCTGTTCTAGATGCAGGAGAGCCTCAAGCTCAGGTAATTTGTTATTCTTTGAGAAACATCACCTCAATGAAGTTTACATTGGGCTTTGATGAATTTGTTATGTTGGAATGTCCATTAACTGTACTCTGCCTAACAATGGCACTATGATGGGAACAAAATACAACTGTACGCTAACTGGACACACCAATACACTCCAAACCAAGAACCAAGAAGGCAAAAATGGAAACTTGACACTGCACTTTATTGTACAAGAAATAAAAAGTAGTTAAGCGCTGTCATCCCAAATGGGATTTCATCAGAACTACTATTCAGGTCAATCAACCAGTTTAAATACTCATTTAAAATTACATGATCATTCAATTAAATTATTTAAAGTAATAATACACTTAAAATATAACATATAAAAAAATCTTTTTGTTTGAATGTGATAAACTGTTAGAAATGTTTTTTAAGCGGGGTTATCCCATGGAGTTTCTAGTACCCATCAAAAAGGAGGTGGCTGACAAAAGATATAAGAAATGATATTGTCCTTTACTAAGTTATAGGGAAGATGGGGCGGAAGAAGTAGTGACTTCCACTAATCACAAACCACTGGTTAGAAAAAAAGTTTCAAAAGATTTTTCTAAATCTTGTATATTAACTTTTACATTGGATTCATTTAATATAGCAAGTATTATTAGGAATAATTGGTTTATTATTTCATCCAATTCTCAACTACAAAAGTGTTGGGTGTTAATCCAGTAATTGTATACAGGAGGAATACTTGTTTTAAAGAGTTAATGGAAAGAGAATCTTGTATTCAAGGAGGGGGTGACAAAGTTAAAATTGGTATGTCCAAATGTGAACACTGTTCTATGTGTAAGTTCATTTCAGTGGGTAATTCAGTAACTTTGAATGGAGAGACCATTAAAACTAAGGGAAACTACAATTGTGAAACCAAATTTATACAGCTTGGTGCCAGATGTGCCCAGCCTTTTATATAGGTTCATAGAATAGGTCTATAGATTAGTACTAGGTTAACTGCCCTTCTGGGCCATTTTAAGCCCAGCTAATTACCCCATGTGAGCATCAAACCCTGAACCTTGTGTCTGTAAGGTAAACACTTTAACCATTATGCCAACCTCCCTTGGTAATATTGGTAAAACCGCAAGGAAAGTGAAGGTTTGAATTTATGAGCATGAGAGGGATATTAAGAAATGTAATGAGTCTAATGCATTATATAGGCATATTAAGGAATATCCATGCCATTGTTTTAAATATTTTATTATAGAGCATTTACAAAGGGATTAGAGAGGTAAGATTATTGAGGATCATTTACTTGTCCAGGAACTTAAGTGGCAACTTAGTTTGAATACATATGTGTTTACCGATCCAAATGAAGCTTATTCTGTTGTTTCTGTTTTAAAACTTAAAAGTTTGGTTTGTTGAGATACATATATATATTTTTTTTTTATAAACTAACATAAAAGGTACAGTAGCGATGCAGGCAGTAACCAAAATGCAGGAAACAAAGCTGAAAGAACCGCTGCTTCATGAACTTTAAAATTCGGATTTATTGTGATACAAACAGGAGACGTGGTAAGCGGTTTCACCTGGATAGGCTTTTTCAGACCAAAAGAACCCCCCCCCTGTACACACTTATATGGCAAAAAAGGCGCAAAAACAGATAAACCATTAAAGGCACAGTGCAACTATCATAGTACACAACATAAATAAAGTGCTTACTCTAAATTACATTAACCATAGTAAAATAAAAAAGTTTGTCCCAGTTTGTGATGAGACTGCTCCCTTTTTCTGGGCTGTTTTAGAATGTTGACAATTAAATGCATTGATTCTGTATTGTTTCCAGTGGTAATAAACATGTAATCTATATAGCTTAATAATTGGATATTTTCTTGCATGGTAGAACTATGTTGTATATCCATATTTATTTCAGAGAACTTAATCACTAGAGCTCATTCAAAGAGAAAAAAAGCATGATGAAGGTGGGAATCCTTGCACATAATAGCATGGCAGTTGTACTTTAGAAGCTCAGGTGTAACCAGCTAAACCTTTTTACCTATGAATTGTGGCTGTCTTTTTATTTTTGATAATTTTATTTTTCAAGTAGATATTTGTCAATTGGTAGCTCTACTTGTTTATTTGAATGCATTCAAATTGTTGATCTGCACACTGAGATTTATATGGTGTGGTGAGGGACTCTATACTTGCTACAATTTCTTTCAGACATCAGCACTATCTGATTTCATCAATAACTATCCCAAGTGTAACAGCTGTGGTCTTAATCTTTAATCAAATTACAATTGTTCTGGAACTACCAAGAACTACATTAGTAACAGACTGGTGCTGCGTTCACCTACAAACTGTAAAATTTTATGCACATACAGATTCCTTATCAATATTTCAGTTCTTTATTTTTGGGAAGTATTCTTACAACATAGGGAAATGACAACATAGCAACAACATTGTGCTCAGTGTCAGAAAGGAGAGAACAAAGACTGCCATTAAAAACTGTTAGCCCATCTCTATGCTAACTTTGCTAGCAAAATTTTTGAAAAGCTAGTGTATAATCAACTGGAAAATTTAGTTGAATAAAACTGCAAGTGATTCACTACATGGTCTCAAAGTCAAATGTAGTACATACGACTTTGGTGAGGCTCAAAAATTTGTTAAGAAGCTCGTGCTTACTCAACTTGTTGGATTTTTTGAAGGTCACCAAAGCAATGAATGAAGGCAAAATGGTACACACTACAAACCTCAACCTGGCCAAAACAATTCCAAACTCAGGCATACTAGAAAAGCTAAATAAAATGGGAATAAATCCATATGTCATCTGCTGGATGGCCAACTAGATCACAGATAGGACACAGGATATGTCAAAAAGACATAGAATAGAGCTCAGCTTCAGGGCAGGCACAACTCCAGAGTAAAGATTTTCAAATATTTTATTCTAGTACCTCGGCCTTTCACCTTCAAAGGAATACATATATGTGAACACACCCCCATTTTATAGCCATCATCACTGTGAATTAACACATAAACACCTTAATTAAATCTTCATGGATTTAGAATTAATGGTAAGCTCCATAAGGCCAGGGAGACCTTTCATTGTAACTCACAGGGGGTTGTTTACATTACAGGTTGTGATTGTGAGAGAGTGAAGTGGTACATAGGTCAAACAAAAAAGAAAGTCAAAGTAAGAATCATGGAGCACCTGGGGGACATCAGGAAAAGAAATTACTTAAGTCCAGTAGCAGAACATTTTATGTCAGTACATGGAGGAAATAATAATAAATTCATATTTAGTGTACTGGCATGTCCTTTCATGAATAATGGTGGAAACTTTAAGAATGAACTTGATAAGTTAGAATGTAAAATTATTATAAATTTTAGAACACTTCAACCTAGGGGCATGAACATAGAAAATAATTTAACTTTGCAAGAAGGAAGAGTTTAAAAGTTTTATATGAAAAAGTGTATGCTGAAAAATTTAAAATGTGCTACTGAATTAATATTTGCAGTAGTGTGATTAGAATTGTTTATATTGTATAAATACTAATATTTAATAGTTTGTATTATGCTCATGCCTTTAATTTTGAAATGAATGCACTGGTTTCAATTAAGGTCTTAATTAAGGTGTTAATGTGTTAATTCACAGTGAGGATGACTATAAAATGGGGGTGTGTTCACATATTTCTATTCCTTTGATGGTGAAAGGCCAAGGTACCAGAATAAAGGATTTGAAAATCTTTACCCTGGAGTTGTGTCTGCCTTGAAGCTGAGCTCTATTCTGTGTCTTTTTGGTTGTTAGTCACTGGAGGTGAAGTGGAGTAGACACAGGATATGTCACCTGCTGGATGGCCAACTAGATCACAGATAGGACACAGGAAAATAATGGGGGAATTTACCTTCAGTATGAGACTAGTCACCCATGGCGTCACCTAGGTTTCTGGGCGGGGACCTCTCCTGTTTGGCATCTACTTTTCTGAAGTAAAAGTAAATATCAAAGGGCTCTGTGTGACTAAGTTTGCAGATGACTGCAAGCTAGGAAAAGTAATTGAATCTCAAAATTACTTTGCCATCCTGCAGGAAGGTTTGCCCCAAATAAATAACTGGTGCCAAAATCATGGACTGAAACTAAATGCCAATAAATGCATTATTGTATCCTTTGGGAAGTCATCTATCCCAGGGAACTACCACATTAGCAATATGCCATTGAGGGTTGACCCAGCTGTGTGGGATTTGGGAACGTATGTGACAGTGACCTAACTTTTGACCAACATGTGCCCCTTGTAAGAAAGTCCTTCTATATTACACAGCTTATAAACAAAGGGATTTTGTCTAGATCTAGGGATGTCATTGTCCCCCTTTACTCAGCCCTCATTAGGCCACTCATTGAATACAATGCCTGCTTTGTCATATATCTGTCCAGACGCCTGCAGCAGCTGGAATGGCCACAGTGCTACCTTACTAAAATGATACAATGCCTAAACAACATGTTTTATATAGACGACCTCAAAGCACTGTCACTATACTTTGTATCCTACAGACTGTTAAGAGGTGACTTGTATCTGGCATACAAGGTATCCTCCAACCCAATACAGATGGATCTGCTACACATCAGCAAATCAAATGGTATCATAAATACCTGGTCTAGGGATAGTAAACTCTTCTGCAGCATCAACATAATGGTTTGGAGAGACAGGTACATCTCACAGAGGATACCACAGCTCTGGAACAGACTCCCCAGCCACATAAAACAAAGTTCATCCCCATCCATATTCAAGCCCAACTTGGATTTAGAGATAGGAAACAGAAAATTTACCCCAGGACTGCCCCATGTATTATTAATTTTCAGAGGCAGCTCCTATCGCATGGATGTGTCCCCTTAAATTATCTACTGTATTCTCATTAGGGGCAATACATAATTATTGCCTATGAGATGGGAAAGGTCAATTTTTAATCAAATGGGATAGGTTTATTTGACCAAAAAAAGAGAAATTGGCTAGGCTTAAAATACCCCTCAAAGGAAGCTTGCCTAGTACTTACCTATGAACCTATGTGATAAGGATCTGACACCTGCAGCACTATCCTGGGTCTGGCATTTTCTTGGATTCTGCCACTTATCTTAAAATACATAATGACTTGGGGTACAGGAACCTAGTGAAGGAAAAAAAGAAGTTATGTACTCACCATAACGTTCCATCTGAGTTGTTGTTCTTCATTTGTCTTCAACATGTGGGTTACCAGATCTGGCACGGATCCAACTCGGCCGCATATCCGGCATCTGATCTGAGCTCAAAGCTCCTCCCCTACCCATAATGCCCCTGTCTACTTCCTCCCTTCAGATCGAGTTTGCTGCCCAACTAACTTCCTCACCCGACCCAACACTTTATTTCAAACTAAACATCTGCATAAGCACAACAGCTCAGATGGAATATTATGGTGAGTATATAACTTCTTTATCTGAAGTTGTTATCTTCATTTGATCTTCAACCTGTGGGACAGAGTCCCCAGCTACTACACACCTGGAAGGCCCTCGTAGAAGGATATTCTGGAGCACAGTGGATCCAAAAGATGCCCTGTTCCTGGATATGACGTCCAAATTATAATGTGAAATGAAGGTATGAGATGAAGCCCAAGTGGCTGCACAGCAAATATCATCCATCTAAACTATGAACCAAAAGGCCACTGAATGCTTTCACATGACCTGGCTGGGATAATCCCCTAACAGAGTATGCTAAAATAATACACTGGGAAATCCAATGGGCGATGGTGACTTTAGATATTAGTTTCCCCAAAAAGGATTTAAAGTAGGAAATGAAAAGCTGGTCAGACTTGCAAAAGGATTTAATCCTGCACAGATAAAAGTGTAACTTGTTTATGCACATCCAACAAGTGCAATTTACATTCTCCCTTGTTTTAAAAATTTGGGAAAAAGACCAGAAGATTAATCACTTAATTAAAATTTGACTCTGAAGCTACCTTAGGGAGGAAAGATGGGTTAGTACACGAGGATACCCGATCCTTATGAAAAATCATATAAGGGGTTTTACCGACAATGCTTAAAGCTTCGAAACCCTCCTGGCAGAAGTAATAGCTACCAAGAAGGCCATCTTCCAGGACAGAAATTGCAGATCCACAGAGGCTGTAGGCTCAAAAGGGAATGAACCTAGAGCTTGCAGAACTAACATAAGATCCCATGGTGGCACTGAGTCCTTCACCGGGGCCCGAAGAAGAAAGGTGCCTTGTAGGAAGGCTTTGCAAAGCTTAGAGGATGCTAAGGAAGCCATGTTATCATCTACATGAAAACTGGAAATTGCTGCAAGTTGGACCTTAACTGTAGAAGAACTGGCACCTTGCTGAAAAATCCCTGCCAAAAATTCCAAAACCGCCAAGACTGGGGAAGTGAAGGGATCTAGGGCATGCTGTAAAGCCCAGATCGAAAAACTTTTCCATTTGCTGGAGTACACCTTTCTAGTGGAAGACTTATGAGCCACCACCAAAATCTTTTTGACAAGTGAAGATAAGCTGGGAGTCCTGATGATCAAGGGAACTGGAGCAGCCAAGCAGCGAGCTTCAGACTCCCCAGATATGGATGGGGAATCCCTGACGGATGACAAATAAGATCCAGAACTGGATCCAATGTCCATGGTGGAGCCACCAAATAAGACCCTAGAGAGGGGAACTAGACTTGACTAGGCCAGAATAGGGCAATGAGTATAACTATGCTCCCTAACCTGTGAGCTTTCTGAAGGAATTTTGAATTCAAGGGAAGAGGAGGATAACCATACAGAAGACTGGGGGGGGGGCAAGCATGAATCAGAGCATCTCTGGGTGCTTCCCCCAGTGGAGGGTTCAGAGCAAAGAACTCGCTGCATTTAGCATTGGAAGGAGAGGTGAAGAGATTGCAGCAAGGCTGATCCCACTTGAGAAAGATCTGTTTCGCTACTGAAGGATGCAGAGACCACTCATAAGGCATCAGAATATACCTGCTGAGCCTGTCCACTAGAATGATGGACCTCACCGGAATGTGCGTTTCCACCAGAAAATGGACAGTGGAGATCACCCACTCCCACACTCTCATAGCTTCACAACATACAGGATAAGACCTGGTCCCCCCCCTGTTTATTGATGTACCAAACCACAGACATATTGTCTGTCTGGATAGCAGTCCTCCCTGGGGGAAGATGGGCATGGAAAGCCTGGAACGCTAGAAGCACTGCCCTCATCTCCAGTGCATTGATATCCAATCTGGTCTTGTAGGGGGACTACTTGCCTTGGACTGTCCTTCCCAAGCAGTGCCCCCCCCATCCTAGCAGGGAGGCATCAGTGGTCACTGCGGTCGAGGGGGAAGGAGGAAGAAAGAAGTGACCCCGAGCCAGATCCAGGGAATTAATCCATCAGAGAAGAGAGTCCCTGCACATTCAAGAGATTCGAACAGGATGAGACAAGGGGAGATCTCGCATGGACCATTGGACTGCGAGCGTCCATTGAAGAACCCACATGTGAAAATGTGCCATGGGCAACAGATTGATCATGGCCACCATGGACCCCAATGCCCTTAATACCATTTCCGCTGTCGGTGACTGAGCTATGAGAATGCAAAGGACATGTAGCTTCAGAGACTGAATCCTGTCCGCAGTAAGAAAGATTTTGGTTTGAATTGTGTCCAGTTGAGCCCCAATGAAATCTAACACTTGAACCAGGGCCAGAGATGACTTGTTGAGACTGATGGTAATGCCCTAGTGCTGGGCTAAGAGAAGAAAGGAATCCCTCACTTGATTGAGCTGATGCTTGGAAGGGGCAGTGAGGAGCCAATCGTCCAGGTAGGGGAAGACCTGTATACCCTGGTGTCTCAGGTGAGCTGCTACCACTGCCATCACTTTGGTGAACACTCTGGGGGCTGTGGTGAGACCAAAGGGGAGTGCTCTGAACTGATGAGGATTGACTCCCAGCCAGAAGGGGTGGAACCTCTGAGAGCACCTGCCATTTTGATATGGTAGTACGCATCCTGGAGGTCGATCACGCACATGCAATTGTACTCCTACAGGAAGGGCAGGATAGATAGAAGGGTGACCATCCAGAATTTTGTCTTGGCTACAGACAGGTTCAAGATGGTGACATCCAGTCCAGGATGGGTCTCAAGTCCCTCATCTTCTTTGGCACCAAAAAGAACCTGGAATAAATGGCCAACCCAGACTAGTCTGGGGGGATGGGTTGGATGACTCACTTTACTAGCAGCTTTTCAATTTCCAGTGCTGCATCCTCCCTTTGTGTGAGTGGAACATCCGGTAGGTGTTTGGGTGGATGGTGTGGCATGATAAAGGGGATTAAATAGCCTGTGGATATAATTTGCAACACCCAATGATTTTCCATGGTGGATTCCTGCAATGTTAGGTATAGCGAGAGATGATCCTCGACTGCCTCCAGAGATGAGCAGCTGGGCAACCCTTCAGGGTGGCTGTGTGGGTCTATCTGAGAAAGGCTCTTGAGACCCGTGATTTTTCGGACCCCCTCTGCCTCTAGGGTGGTGTCTATCAAATCCCTCTCTGCCCCTGGGGGAAGGTGAGCCCTGAGTGTCCTGGGGAAAACGCTGAGATTTCTGGAACCACATCTTCTTGGTCCCTCACTGATTCCTAGAAAAGGATCATCGAGGAGCTGAAAAGTGGATCCTGACAGCAGACAGAGTCTTCCCATCCTTCTCACACTGAACCAAGGTGTCACATACCAACATCCCAAAAAGGGAGGAACCGTTGTATGGGGCATTCATAAAAGATGCCTTACAGGGTTCCAAAAATGCACAGAGCCAGAGCCAGACATGTCGCCTGATGGTGGCATGGGAGAGAAGCCACATAGAGGTGTTAGCTACTGACTTCAGGGTGGCCATATGAGCAGAAAACACCTTCTTGTCCTCTGCTGACATGGACACAGGGGTCGAATCAGCGATCTCCTTTACCAGGTCTCACTGTAGTCGAATTACATGTTCCATGTAATTCAGCACCCATACAGAGAAGGTCGCTGAAGCATACACTTGCCTCCCAAAACAGTCTATCATCCTTGACGCTATGGTCAGCAGGGTAGACTGTAGAGCTCTCCTGAGTCAGCTCCTTCTTAGTGGCAACTGCCACCACCATGGCATCAACTGGGGATCCTTTATTTCAATATGACCTGTCTGAAGGGGGGCTCAAAACCTTGTCTGGGCATTTGGGAATGGGCTGCACCATGTCCAGTTCCTTCCATGGCCGAGATGTGATAAGATCCACTAAAGGATCCATTGGAGGGGACACCCAGGAAGTATAGGGTCCTGTGCCAAATGCCTCCAGGAACACAGATTCATCTGGGGTCAGTTTCTGGGCAGTCCACCCCCCACACTGGTGAAGGAGTTCCATGATGTCTTTTCAGTGAGGGACTCTGATGGGGAGTCTAAGTGCCTCCTTTTGCACTTACATTTGGGAGGGACCTCCTCAGTGGGGTCTCTGGGGTGGACTCGCCAACGTCTTCCTGTTCCCAAGAAGGAGCACCCTGGGACAAAGAGGTGGCAGGCTATCCCTGAGATGGTAGAAAGCCCAGATCCGTGCCAGAAACAGAGGTAGCTGGGGTGGAATCCAAAGATGACATTGTCAAGGGTCTAGAAGGAATTGAGAATACCCTCTCCACCACATTGAAACTCAAAGGGGAACGGACCTCCTGAGAAGGCACTAAAGAAGGAGCCATCACCCTCTGACCCAATAGGGAGTCAGAGATGAACCTCCAGGCACAGAGATAGCAGAGGGAACACTCTTCTCTGACAATTTTGGAACCGACACCACCCCTTCAGATCTAACACTGAGGCTACGGCTCTGAGAACCTGTCGGATCTGAGCTAGTCAGGACCGACCTGATCAAGGCCATGGCCGGCATTGAGGTACAAGGTACCATCAGAGCCATCCCCTCAATGCTGAGTGTCCTCGAATCCAAGGGCTCCAAAACCAGGGGTCAGATTGGAGAAGGAGTAATAGGGACAAATACAGACTGCATGCTCCCCACTCTGGAGGGAGAGGGGGCAGGCAAGACTCCCATCTGTATCTGGATGCAGATGAACTTCCACATCATCCTATCCACTTCCACTTCAGTAAGACTACAGGTGGAGTGGGAAGAGGAGGCCACCATCACCGGCCTATAGGGGTGGTGAGTGGAGGCCTGAGCTGGTGACTGGGTCTGGGGCTCCTCCGGCTCTGGAGAGAACCGAGAAGAATGGAGCAAGGGGCATTCCAGCATTGGAGCTGACTTAACTTTGGTTGGAGGGCCGGCCGAAGCCAAACAATTTGGTGATCGCTTCTTGGGTCTATCCCTTGATTTAGCTGACTTGTCTCCATCCCCAGACCTCTTGGTGGGAGTTTGAGTCCCAGAGCCCAGGGTGGAGACCGAGGTAAGAGTCAGGGCAGAAGGGTCCTGAGTCCCAGAGGAAGAAGAGGGAAGGAAGCCCTTGAGGATAAGCTTGTTCCTCCTGTCCATCAGTGCCTGGGGATTAAACCCAGCACAGAAAGAACAGGACGTCTGCAGGTGGGCTGCTCCAAGACAAACGATGCATAGTGTGGCCATCAGCTGGAGAGAACTTGTGGCCACACTCTATACATTTTCTGAAGCCTGGTTTGGGGGGATCTGGCATCATCCCAACCTATGGCCCAGCACACACTCACTTACTCACTCACACAGAAACCATACACGTGACAGGTAGAAAGTTAGAGAAAAAAGTTTTTTTTTTGTAAACCGACACTGAGGCGCGAGGGGAGATAGAAAGCAAAAAAAGAGTAAAAAGGCTATGAGAAAGAAGAATTTAACAGTAAAAGAAAGTCACTTACCCACCAAAAACAGCAGAGAGCATGGATTGCAATGTGGACATGAAGCACGGCAAATGAGATCTGAAGGGAGGAAGGAGAGAGGGACATTATGGGTAGGGGAGGAGTTTTGAACTCGGATCAAATGCTGGATATGCAGCCGAGTTGGATTCCTGCTGGATCCGGTAACCCAAAGGTTGAAGATCAAATGAAGACGGCAACTTCAGATAATTTAATATTTAATTATTGTCTGTCTAAATATGTTCTGGATTATTGTTTCATCTAATTCAGATACTGGGAGTGTACCTGATGCACACTTGGGCCCCTCTTTCTTCTGTAAGTAGGCTTGCAGGCATTTGCCCAGCATACCAGATATTGATTAACTGAGTATACGGGACCAGGCTGATATATGATGATGGTTTGTTGATCATGGTCTGTATAGAGCAAGTCTGTTTATGCTTGTAAGACATCAAGCTCTGGGTGTTCTGATGTTAGTGCACCTTGCAGTAAGAATAAGCAAGTAAGGTAGTAGTGTTGGGACCCCTGCAAAAAAAATGCTTTTTGTTGTTCTTGCTGTTGTTGCTACACTTGCTTGCAAATTGTGCTGGTTCATTATATGCATAATGAATATGTGGGTACTTGATCTGTAATTTACAAGCTGCTGTGACTTGACTCAAATAAAGCAAGAATTAGTGAAGCAAATTTAAATGATGTATTCCTGGGAGTATGTCATGATATCACCAGCAGTATAACTGATTGCCAAATCTATGAATTACTATCACCAAATGGTAATAATAATTGTAATAATAATAATAATAGTAATACTGGTGATGATGATTAAAAGTAAAGTAACTGCAAACTATGAATTTAGTATAATCAAAAATGGAGTGAGGCAACAAGTGCATTTGTATGCAACACTTACGTATGTAACTGCTGATTCTGCATGGTTGTGTGACAATGGTGTTAATATATAAATATGTGTAAGTGTGGGAGGTGCAGGATGGCATAGCTCTCAGGTATAAACACTTGTTTGTTTGGTTGTTTACTTGAGTAACACAGTGCTTTTGTAAGGCAAATGTTAAAAAGAACAATGGATTAGAGTTCTGAGCACTGTGTTTTAGCTTTCTGATAAGTTGAAGACTTAAGCCTTTACTGCTTTGTTTTTGGGGTGGTTAATTTTCTTTCTTAGTACCAAATTCTTTTATTTGTGGTGAATGCTGCATATTTAAGTATTATTCCATGATTCTGATGATTGGAACTGTGCACTTTTTGTTTTTAATATTTCTGCAAGTGCACTATTGTTGTTTCTGTTAACATTGGTTCCTGTGTATTTCCATGAAATTGTTTTCCTTTTTCTAATTAATAACATACAGAAGGCATAAGAGTGAACTAGAGATCACTTTGTCTGCTGATGATATCGCCTCCGTGGCTACAGGTAACAGGTCTACAGCCCATGGAAGCTTCAATGTAGGACATTATTAACTCCATCCAGTATAAATAAAAACCCTTAAATGCATTTAAATACTACAGATACCAGCATGTCACCGTTTTCCACTTCTGTTTCATTTGTTAATAATAAAGATTTGAAAGCAACACCACAGAGCAGGTTTTATGTTTCTTTAATTTATAAATTATTCTATATTACATGTTCTAGCACACTGATCAGCTGGTCAGTTTGTTATACATTTGTCAGTTTTACAAAGACATATATCTTGTTTTCGCTCCTCTCGCTTACATTCCATCTTCACTAATTTTATATTACTGTTATTTTATAAGATTAATTAGGTTGTGTTGCAAAAACTTAATGCTGTTTATCACCAGCTTTGACAGACATTTTACTTTACAGTTTTGTACACATCATTGTTTATTGATTAAGAAAACAGGGTCACTATCTGTGAAGCAACAATAAATTATATAAAAACACTGTATGTTTAAAATGTATAATTTCAGTTGTGTTTAACATATTTGATATATATATGTATGGGTCTACTTCAGTAGACTGGAATACCACTTGCTTGAAACCCATATAACTGAGATGAAAATGCCGACAGCACGAGGACACCAATGTCCCGGAACACTGACTTACGACTCCAGGTAAGTAAACGCTTGGCCATCCTTAAAAACAAATGAAACCAAACAAAAGCAAACACCCCTCTGTGCCCCCCACACTGCCCCTAACTAAATATACCAACTCCGAGATCATACTACCACAGGGTAAGGGGCAACGTTTGACAGAATGACCAAGCGTTTACTTACCTGGAGTGGTGAGTCGGTGTTCTGGGACATTGGTGCTGTCGTGCTGTCGGCCATTTCATCTCTTTTATCTGAATTTCGGGTAAGTGGTATTTCAGTCTACTAAAATAGACCAGTGTGTTTGTGTGTGTGTGTGTGTGTGTGTGTGTGTGTGTGTGTGTGTGTGTGTGTGTGTATGTGTGTGTGTGTATAAAAATATACCATTATATCTGAGGGCATAGTATTTGCAGTGTAATAGATTTTTGGGGGGCTAATGCTCACCTCTGATTTTGGCTTTTCCTGCTCCATTCACCCTCACTGCCCTTGGGCTCTCTCTGCTCCGCTACATTACCCCAATTCTCACCCACACCCTAATCATTTACATTTATAGTTACCATATATCAACCCAATCACTTACACCATCCAATAAACTCTCAACTACTTAACCTAATCCATTAACACCTATTCAACTGTGATTTTTCCTCAACCTCCCACAAGAGTTCTATAAAACTTAAAACCCAATAACTCTTTCTATTCCACTAATACACAGTTTTTATTCTTATATAACTATTTCCTCCCTGATATACTACCTCCAGTTCTATACTCTGTTCTTTGCTCTATAAATCTCACCATGCCTTCTCTCTCACTCCACACTATTTTCTTATCTCTATTCACCTCATTAGGCATACTATCACAAGCCACCTCCTTTATATGTGTACGAATACCTGCACCTACAAAAACATCTCCCAGGCCTTACCACTTCATATCCACAATAACTGCTTCTCTAATATAACATCCTCCCTATTTGAGCTTAATAATACTCACCTAACTAAATTCCACTGGCTTCCTATAACTACCAAACCAAATTAGTACTGCACACAGTCCACACGCACACTAATAAAGCTTGCTTTCTTTATCACCTCTTTTTTTTTAAACAAAAAACATCTTTATAAAATGATCACGCATGACATAATCAATCTTACATTTATATAAATGAAAATAAACCATCCCGACACAATTTCAGTTGCAAACATTATAGATTACAAACCATGCTGACAACTGTAGCTGCAAACATTATACATCACTTTTAACTTATCCAGCCATTGTTAGTCAACCATTACATAGCTCATTCAAATTTTGCATTCTTTTAAACCTCATTCCTCCTCTGCATGTATTTTTTACAAGAAACAGCTTTATTAAATTATCATGTGCAACACAGACAATCATACATTTATATAAATGAAAATAAATCATAGTGGCACAATATTAGTTGCAAACATTATACCTTACAAACCGTGCCAACACAACTGTAGATACAAATATTATACATCACTTTTAATATAT
Source organism: Protopterus annectens (assembly GCF_019279795.1). NCBI lineage: Eukaryota > Metazoa > Chordata > Ceratodontiformes > Protopteridae > Protopterus > Protopterus annectens. The sequence goes on along the minus strand of NC_056733.1, from coordinate 1,430,824,781 downwards.
CCAGTCATTGTCAGTCAGCCATCACATAGCTCATTCAGATCCTGCCTTCTTTTAAACATCATTCCTCCTCTGCATGTAGAGGTCCCACATTTTCCATTATTCCTGTGTAATTTACTCCTACCCTTTTCTAAAGTTCTCAGTTCCAGCTGTTTTATCTCTGTTACTGTCTTTGTTACTTCTAGTAAAGTTGGTTTAGACTTTGATTTCTATTTTCTAGTTATTGCTTTTTTGGCATCCATCATAATCAGGCACCACAAGGCCTTATTATGTCTAGGCAATTCCAACTATATATCATAGCTCAAAAAAAAAAATAATTTCCTTAGTCACTCCAATTTGCTCATCCAGCATCTCCAACAGAGCAGTCTTCAGGAAATTATTAAAGTCAGCCAACTCATTACACTCCCAGAAAATATGTTCCCAGTTACCTCTTTCTTCCCAATCACATCTCCAACATTTGGTATCTACCTGAGGAAAGATTCTTTGGATCCTGCTTGGGGTATAAAAATATCTATGTAAACACTTCCAGGCAAAGATCCTAAATATTCTAGATTTTGTTGCATATTTGGGGGACATACATATATCCACCCATTATTTCTTTGTGAATTGCTTATACAATCTCTATTTCCAATTCTTCCTAACCTCTTCTGATTGAGTCTTATAGTTATCATGCAATATTTTATATGGTCTACTAATTATTTCCTTCTTAACAGCCACTCATGTTCTAGATTATACTAAGAACTCTACCAGTGCTGGTCATTTGTTTAGGACCCCCTTATTTCTTTCTCTTTGCCTGTACTCTTATATCAATCCTTGATATGGAAGGCAATCTCTAACCTGCAGTCCAAATACGTTCTTGGCATCTTCCCATTCAATTGCTTTTCCCTCTCTAGTTATTTGCTCCCAATACCTTGGTTCCTTTGCCAGTTTACTCCAGTATATTCCTGCCCCCTCTTGCCTCTTGTCTGTATCCCTAATTGCAGTCACCCTACTGTCAGACTCTCCTTTCTCCATACCCATATTGACTTAGCTCTTAGAATACCTTCTGCTACTTTATGAATATAATATTCTGTATAATTATTGTTGTTTTCCTTAAAGGTTTGCATCCAAAATCCCAGTCTCTCCCTGTTACTTGAACTTCCCCCCTGTTTCTTCATCATCACTTTCCATTTTGAGTTATAGTTTTCTGCTTGTGCTATGTATTGGAGCTTTAACTGTGTTGCTGTGAAATACCCCTTCAAATCAGGTAATCCCAAAGTGCCCTCTTCTATTGGAAGAATAAGGTTATCCCACTTGGCGTTTGCTGTCTTCTCCTCCCAGATAAAATCCTTCAACTCTGTATTAATTACTGTCCACAACTTCTCTGGTTGATAAAAATATGCCTGACCTGTATATTGGACTAAAGGGACTAAAAACATTTTAACTGCTTGTATCTTACTATCAATATCCATATAACAGAGCTTCATTTTTCTCAGTTTTTGTATTATCTTTTGTTTGGTCTCTTCCCACGTATCCTTAGCTGCCACATCAGTAACATTTTTAATCCATACTCTTAAATACTTCATTTTATCATTTCCCCATAGGTATGGGTATTGCTGAACCAATTCATAAGTAGGTACATAATTTACCACTATTGCTTTTGTTTTGGCTTCATTACTTTTGTATCCCAAAAAGGTTTGAAATTGACTCAGTATGTTCCACAGCACTGTAATATCCCTTGCTGGTTTTGTCAGGTATAAAATAATGTCATCTGCAAATAGAGCCAGCTTCTCTTTTCTTTATCACCTCTTAACTCATCTTCTCAAACTTTCCCAATGTGCAAACATTCATCCCAATCCCAGACCAATACAGCCAGCCACCTCCCATCAATCTTTTCCCTTTAAACATTTGCTGCTAATAATACTAAATATACATAGTATATGCAATAAAATCACTGAATTTCACTCATGGCTAGCACACTACTCCCCAGATATAGTAGCAATTACCAAAACCTGGCTAGAACCACACATTCATGGCAGTGAACTAGTACCTCCTATATATAATATTCTAAGGAACAACAGACCCTATAAAAAAGCAGGTGGTGTTGCACTAAGTTATCATAACACCTTAGTAATAAGCACCCTCTCTAAAAACTGTTCCATCCTTTGGTAATGCAGAAATTCTCCTAACATCACTGGAAATTAACAACTCCAAACAAATATGTATTGGAGTAGTCTGTATAAACCCTGGCTATAATATCCCAAATCTGGAAGACTTTCTTTCCTGGACTACTGATAATACCATAAATGAAACTATTATTATGGGTGACACAAATATTAACCGGTGAAACCTAATCACTAATTCCTCCACTAACAGTAAATTCACAGCTTTACACAACTTATCTGTAGCCCTACCATAATGCAAGACAAAAATCAACTAGGTGCCATCTTAGATCGGCTCCTAGTAAATGATGCCCATAAATACTCCAATTCAAATGGTCTTCCAAATACCCTAAGTGATCACTTACCAGCATACACCTATAGAACCTTCCTTATGAGCCAAACCCACATGTATAAAATATTAAAAAAACTTTTCCAAATTCAGTCTGCAACTATTTAATAGCAGCTTAAAAGCTATAAATTGGTCCCCATTAAAAATATTACCACTAGAAGATGCTATAACTCACTTCAACAAAGTCTTCTTAGACATCCTCAATAGCTTATCCCCCCTCAGAACTGAAAAGACAAAAATAAACCATGCATCCTGGCTTACAAAAGCTACAAAACAAGTTCTGTTAAACAGGGACAGAGCCTGGAAAGAATGGCATAAAAATAAGAATGAAACCTACCAATGTAAATATAAGCAGCTACACAATAAAGTAAAAAAACTAGTAATCACTGACAAAAAAAATATTTTTCTCAACAATTATTCTGCCAAACTAATAACCCTAGAAAATTCTGGAAGTCTGTCTCAACACTCCATACTCCAGGAACCATGCAACACCCATCTCCTGCCCCAGATAAAGAGCCATCTCAAATAGGTGACATGTTCAACTCCTACTTCACTGACAGTATACTAAACCACCAAATTATCACTACTATTGCTTCATCTCAACCTAAAACAATCTCTCCCCTACCTGGGACTGATTTTCTCTCTGCTATCTAATGTACTTATACTTTCCATAACAAATATTCTGGTACTTTCTCCATGCAAAATGGTTCACCTAACCTGCAAAGGGCTAGTAGCTAATTGTTTAAATGTTAACTTACTAAGAGCTTATTGACAAAAATGTATTTTTTTTCTGTAAATGTTTAGTTTACCTAACCTGCAAAGGGCTAGTAACCATATATTTAAATGTTAACTCACTAGTGCTTATTACATAATGTATTATTCTTCTGTAAATGTTTAATTGCTCTGTACGAATCTTTGTTATTCTTTTTGTAACATGTAAAATGTTACTTGCAATATTTTGGAGCTTTTCTCCCCCGGCCTCCACTGAAAACGGGCTCTTTATGGCCCAGTGGACTTCCCCGGTCATCAAACTTAAATAAATAAACTCATAAATAACCCCACACCTAACCAAACTCTAGCCATATGAATGAACAAAACCAATCAAACTATGCTAATACTAACCCCAGCATAAACAACTCCCTTCTGCATCAAACCTCCACAGCTAGCCCTACATCCACCATTTTCTCTTTACAATCTATTCCTACCTCATTTACACAAGCTTCTTAACAAACTAAAACTTTGCTCCCACTCTGCTGACAATCTTCCATCAGAATACTTAAAACTCGCTGCTGAGGCAATAGCCTATCCAGTTAGCATCTTAATTAATAGATGTATCTCAGGATCTGACACCCCAATCTCTGGAAAAAATCCATCATAATTCCCTTACACAAAGAGGAAAAAAATCTCCATTCTCTCCCCTTTATCTAAACTACTTGAAAAGTGTATACACATACAATTTATGAAATTTCTTTCTGACAACAATCTCCTTGCACCAACTCAGCATGGCTTTTGGCCAGCACATAGTACTACCACTGCACAACTATCTTTCACAGATATAAGAAATAAAGCTAAGGATGCTGGTCAAGTAACATCAGTGATCCTACTAGATCTATCAAAGGCCTTTGATAGAGTGTCACACCATAAACTTTTACAACAACTCTCTACCCTAGGATGTTCACAATCTACACAAAAATGGGTCTCTAATCACCTATCTAACAGACTATATAATCTAAATGCCAGATTAATAGTACAAGAGTCCCTCAAGGATCTATTATTGGTACGTTACCTCTCAATATATTCATTAATAACCTAATGACCTTCACACTGCTTCTCTCCAAAGTACACTTGTCATATATGCTGATGACTCCATTATTATCTCCTCCTCTACTAACCCTCAACATCTCTTAAAAATTACACAAGATGTCTTTACCTCTATTGAAACCTGGCTAAATGACTCACAATTACTACTCAACCCAAATAAAACCAAGCTACTATTATTCTCGCCAAAACCACTAACATATGATTTCAAAATGTAATCACAGAATAAAACTCAGAAGGAAATTGTATCTCACGGTAAATTATTGTGTATTACAACAGACAGCAAACTTACCTTCAAACAATATATACTTAATACAATCAAAAAACACACTTCAAACTGGGTAAGCTCTATAGACACAAACATTTCATGGATAACCTCACCAAAAAACTCTAGCCAATACCTTCCTACTCCCATCCATCTTGTACTGGGTCCCTATTTTTATCAGCCTACATGCATCTCTAAAGTACCAGCTGCAATCATGCTATCATAAAATTACTAAATTTGCAACTGGTGTAGCAAACCACAGTCATCGTTGCCAGGCCCTTAACAAACTAAACTGGCTAGAATTCCCCCATTACCTTGATTTCACACAACTGTCTCTTGCTCATAAACTTTTCTACAAACCCAACAGCTGCCCTGCCTTAAAACCTATCTTACAGCCTTACACCTCAGCCCAAAATCTCCAATCTACAAGTAAACAGCTAGTAAATGTTTGCAAACCTAACAAAAGAGCTGGACATAGCCTTTACTCATATGCCATAGAAAGGTTATGGAACACCTTGCCTCCAGACATCACTGTCATAGATTCCTTTAATACCTATAAACTTGCATTAAAAAACACTATCTCAACACTCACATTTTCCCATGCTCTTAACTAAGACTACCATCCAAAATCTATCTCCTTTGACTTTCACTTACATACCCATTATTTCCCTATATCACTAACTAACTTTCCATCACACTACCTTGGTAATCATGCCCTTAACTAAGACTTCTTCGTCATTTGGCTTTTCCCATTAGGGGTCACCACAGCAGATCATTGGTCTGCACAATGATTGGCAGTGGAGGTTTTACAGTGTCAAGTTGCCAGCCTGGCACCCAACCTTCACAGAAGGCACACACACACACACACACACACACACACACACACATACACACACACACACACACACACACACACACACACACACACACACACACACACACACACACACACACACACACACACACACACACACATTTACACCTATGTCCAACTTAAGGAAGTCCAATCCACCTACCACATGTCTTTGGAATGTGAGAGGAAAGCGGGGCACCTGGAGAAAACCCACGTGACCGCACATAGGACATGCAGACTCCGCACAGATGCCATTCCAGCTGAGAATCAAACCGGAGAACCACTTCCTGTGAGGCAATAATGTTATCCGCTGCACCACCATGGCCACCTATCATGCCCTTAACTAAGACTACCATCCTAAATCTATTGCCTTTGTCTTTCACTTGCATCCTTGCTTTTCCCTATATCACTAACTATCTTTCCATCATACTATCTTGGTAACCATTTTACATTTTATTTGCTTCCAATCCTTCCTTTACTGCTTCTTGAACTACTGCCTTTGCATTTCCTCATCTTATTCACAAATACCTCCTTCTTCTTGACTAATCTCTTCTCCCACTATACCATCTTCCACACCTTGCCAAATATCTATCACTTCTACCTCCCCCAAGGATTTAGCTAGGCATACTCAGTGTACTCAACTGAGTAGTTTTTTTTCCGAGCTTCTCTTGGAAACTTCAAGATGCAAAACGCACAGAATGTGTAGAACTGTGCAAATGAATACTTAGAGTACAGATGTATAAAAAGTGTGCATCTTTTAAAGAAATACACCTCTAACAACAGCTTTTTAAGGGAATAAATGGTAAAAGTTGAAAATACTGTGTCAACTTCTTACATGTAATAGGGGTAGCATTTTAAAGGTCGAGTACATTTTTAAAATATGTGTATGGTGGAGGCAACTACGTTATGTTTGAGTACAAAATGTAAATTTCTGGCTACACCCCGACCGTCCCACCTTATCTCACACAGTCTTTCTCTCCTAAACATCATATGTCAAACGCTCACATCAACCTTCCTATCATCCCCCATCTCTTTCTCTCCCCTCTCTCTCCTCCTTTACCAGCTTTTAGCCCTCATAACCATACAGCCTAATTATCATACTTGACAACTTGTCTGCTTTATTATTATTTCTAAAACTCCCACAGTTATTCTAACCAGCTATAATGTACCTTAAAGTGTAATTCCACTTATATAATAATTTGTATTAGGCCTAGAAATCAAAGTATGTTTACTTAACTCTTTATTCGGCCTAGAAAAGAATGTATGTTTACTTAAATCTGTTATTGGCCTAGAAAAGAAAGTATGTTTACTTAACTCTGCAATTGTATAAATGTCTGTACATGTTCTAATGACAAATGTAATGTTTAGTTATAACTGTATAATCTTTATTGTCTGTTATTGTTTCTAATGAAGCTTTTCTCCTCGGGTCTCTACTGAAAATGGGTTCCTGACCCAATCGGACTTTCACGGTTAATAAATGTCAGTAAATAAATAAATATTTTCTGATCCCTTAAGGTTGCCTAATGAGTCATAATAGAGACTTTTGAAATAATTATATTTTACAGTTAGCATAGTCCTCATACAGCTGCTTTTACATTTGTCATAATTAAAGCCACTTTATATTTGCCCATTTAATCTGTACATGTGTTAGGCAATATCTTTGGAACTTATAGTGTTCTATAGGTTTATGGTTTCTTGATAAGTTTTCATCTAAGGAGACCATTGAAAAGATCATCCATATGATGTCATTTAATATTGGCAGGAAATGAGTAGAGTCCCTAATTAAACAGTTCTCTACTTATCCCAGATCAAAATTTGCCATCACCCAGTCCCCCAGATTGGTTTTAAAAGTTGCCAGGGAAGTACACTGTGCGATATGTTGTTGTGTCTTTTGGCTTTTTCCTGGTTAGGGGTTGCCACAGCGGAACTCCGGTCCGCTAATGATTGGTAGTTGATTTTTACGTGCAGAGTTACCAGCCCTGACGCACAACCTTCAACTAAGGTATGCCCATTCACGCATGTCTCCACGCAGAAGATGCTCTAGCTGAGACTCGAACTGGACAGCGTCTTACTGTGAGGTGACAACGCTACCGCAGCACCACCACCGTGGGTACACTGTGCAGTATGAAAGAAATGTATTCCAGAAATAGGGGAAATTTTGATGTATATATGTGTCACAACAGCTGTTTCAGCTTTTATAGCAAATGTGGTGATATTATAACTTTAGTTATCTAGAACATGTGTTTGTTCTATCATTGATTCTGTTTAGGTGAAGGAATCCAAAGAGTAAAGGTTTGCTCATGGTATAGAAGGCCAAGTAGACATCACCCCTCTGAAGCCTAAATGAGACTGAGTATGTGTATGGCTTTTATTCTACCACAGTAGGTAACAATACCATATTCGGTAATCTTTTACTGAGAAAACATTGAGGTCTCTCAAGCTAGTTAGGTGCTTAGTGAGGTACATACCAAAGCAGGTACAGCAGAGAGTCAATTAACAGAACATTGATTATCCGAAATATCAATTATCCAAACATAGCCTTCCAAAGTTTTCGAGTTGGAAAAATCATAAAGTCTGAATATGTAAATGTTAAACGTATTTGCTTGTGCGTGTTTTTTGAGCTTGTAGCCTGCTTGTATGTTAAAAATATTCTTTATTGTCCACTGCAATCACTGAATGGTTGAAATGTCTATTCACTGTGTGCAGAAAAAACAAGATTTTATAAGTTTTATCCGATTCAATGTATGTTTGCTTATTCGAACAATTTATCTGAACTACCCTAATTGACTCTCTGCTGTATTATATTCAATGATGGGCTTAACGTGGAAGGAGCAAAGTAGGGCTATAACTTCTCTGGATTTTGAGGAGCTATCACAAAGAGTAATTTTTTCAAGGTATAAGGACTTTCTAACATTGGTGGAGATGTGGTGGTCAAAAGAGAGTTTATTAACATACATAACCAAGTCCCTGCCGATTGAATAATATTTAAGTGGAATATAGTCTACATGATATGGGGTGATGATGGTAGATTTATCAAAGGAAATTATAATGCATTTTTAGCACTGAGGGGAGCTTCACACTGGCACAGCCTTGTGTCTGTGTAAAGGGTAATTCAACTCTAACCTTTTAAGTGAAAGACTAATAAACTTCCACAAGGCTATCCCACCGCAGTCAAAGAGCAGATGTGATCCATAGACTGTACAGGCATTTCAGTTTTTTCTCTTTTCTAAAAAAATATTAAACATGACATTAAAATGGACTCTCTCTCAGACACACACACACACTATACACATATACATACAGTAACAGAAATGAAAACAAACCATATTAATATTTATTTTGTTGTTTTCATAAAGTATACATTTTAGCAATTTTCATTAACTCCAGCATTACATAAATTGCTCTTAGCCTGCCTTCCCTTAAATTTCACTCCTCCATTGTACACTATTCTGCATATATTGTTTCCACAGTCTCCATTTATTTCTATGCAATTTGCTCCTTTCTTTTTTAAAATATCTCATTTCCAGTTCTTTCATCTACTTTACAATGTCCAGCACTTCAGTTAGTGTTGGTTAAGATGCTGATTTTCTGTATCAATTGCATTTTTGTAGCCAATGGCACTAAACTTAGTAAGGCCTTACTATGCCTGAGCAATTCAGATGCTGCATTCCAGCTAGGAAGAATAATTTCCTTAGTTACAACCATTTGTTCCCCCAATTTTTCTGACAAAATATTCTGTAAGGAATTTTTAAAATCTGCCAACTCATTGCATTGCCAAAAAACATGTTCCCAATTAAGATTTTCTTTTCCATCACACCTCCAGCATTTGCTATCTGCCTGAGGAAAAATTCTTTAAAGTCTGAAGTCACTTCCAAGCAAAAAACTAAACCTTCTGGACTTTAGTGCATACTTGGGAGTCATATAGATATCCTCCTCTTTTTCCTTTGTATACGGTCTTTACAGTCTCTCTTCCCAATCTTTCCTAACATCCTCTATTTACTATAGTTATTATGCAGTATTTTATATACCCTACTAATTATCCCTTTTTTAATAGCAACTTCCATCCTAGACTCAATTAAAAACACTACCAGACCTGGTCTTTCATTTAGCAATCTCCTGTCTCCTTCCACCTGGTAATGGAGGTAGTCCAAACTTTTGCTTAGTCTCACTCCACTCTATCACTTTTTCCTCTCTAGTTATTTGCTCATAAAACCTTGGCTCCTTTGCTAATTTTCTCCAGTAAATTCCACCCCCTGTTGCTTACTTTCTAAACCCTTACTTGCAGTCATCTGTATTGGTGAACTCTCCTTTCTCAGTTCTTCTATTGGATTAGTTCTTAGAATCCTTTCTGCTCCATTTTTTCTTTTGAAAATAGCACAATAGTGGAGGAAAATAAGAAAGGTAATAGAAAAGAAACTAAGGCTTCTTTTCATGAAAGGATAAGTTTTAACTGGGACATATATACGAAATAAATAGTGAACCATTCAGTGGAAACACCCAAGAGGTCTCTGATGATGAGAATATATAGGGCAATTTATACAGAAACAAAAAATATGGCACCAAAGAGGCCCAACTGCAGTAATTCATAGAAATGATGGTCAAATATAAGTACTTTCCAGTATGTATAACATTTCAATTAATCAAATGACTATTTTCTGTCTGGTACTTACTGATTTCAATGGTTGTAAGGTAACATTCAGATTGCAACTCACACTTTGATTATACCACATGCTTTTCCATATCAACGTTTATCCTTTTTTAACTACTGTCATCATTCAATAGTCTCAGTCCACTGCTTTTTATTTTCTTTTAGAAAACAACATCACTTTCTGCTTCCAAATCTTCTTTTCCCTTTGTCAGTTCATCTTCTGCCTGTTTAGGGTCTGTATAGGTTTTTAATCCAGGTAGACAAAAGACTCAAAGTTAAGCAGATGCAATAACTTGAATTGAGGTTTAATTTCCCTGCAGAGCCTTATGGGAAAAGAAAAGCATTTCTGTTAGTTTGGGTTTGTAATAAACAAGTTATTATCCATGTAAACCCTTGGGCCTCCAACCACAGAACAGAAAGAATTTCCTCCTTTAAGTTCCAAATATAAACAATTGAGGACCAAACATGGCTGGTGTAATTTATTTTAGTTTACATTTGTTAACCAGGGGTGTCTGACTGAGCCGAAAAGGTCCTTTTTCAGCAGAGGCCCTGGGAGAAAAGCTCCACAAAGAAAAATTTAGTTATTTAGACATGATCAGTATACACACAAATTACAAAAGACATGTTTTTACAGTGGTATGCGACACATCAACAATTACAGTGGAGTGAACAAACAAAAAAATATTAATTTAAAAATAAAGTTAATTAATAGATTTGTGGTGTACAGCTGAAATTTGGAACATAGAATACATGCATAGTACACAGGTACAGAACATACATTGTAGATTAGCCAGTGTTTGTGAGTAAGATTGAAAACTATTATCAAGTACTCTAGATTTAGTATGTATACCTTATCCACTTTCACTAGCCTGGGGAGCAATCATGGCACTGCCAACTTTGCTTGAGATGTTGCCTGATGAGGTCTTTAAAGGAGGCTTTGGATGATGTGTTTTGAATGCTAGTGGGGAGAGAGTTCCATTTTTTAGCCACTAAACTACTATATAGTGCATTTCCAAAGCTATAGTAGCTGTTGGTGACTTCTAGTAGTAGTTTGCTTGATGATCTAAGAGGTCTTTTGGCTGAGTGATGTTGTACTAGGTTTTTGAGGGCAGGACACTTATTGGGGAGGAAATAGATAGAATGACAGAGGCAGAGCTGATTGTAGGTTAGGAGGTTGGGCAGTTCAAGCCAGTGGAGCTGTCTCAAAGCAGTACAGTGATGAGTTCTATATGAGCAATTTGCAGCAAAGCAGGCAATTCTGTTATAGGAGGCTTCCATTTTTCTTAGTTCAGTTTTGTTGAGAGTAGGGTGGATAGAAGTTGGGAGTGAGCAATGGCTGATCTTGTGTTGTTGGTAAGAAATGGTTTGATACGGTAGAGTGATGCCAGTTTGGCATGTACTTTTTTAATAGTTAAGTTGAGATGACTATCAAGTTTTAGGTGGGAGTCTATGGTTATTCCCAATAGCTTAGCCTGTGCCACTGGAGCGATTGGAGTAGCATTTGTGGAGTAGATAGTGAATTGATTGTTATCAGTGTTTTTGTTAGAACTGGTTATAATCATAAGCTGAGTTTTCTTTGGATTGAGGATATGTTGGGCTTTGGTAAGGTAGTTTTCAATGTCAGAGAATGCTAGTTGAGTTGTTTGCAGGAGGGTGGGAATTTTTTGTGCAGCACAGATCAAGGTAGTGTCATCTGCATACTGAATGATAGATGCATGCTGTGTGGAGGTATGGCGGTCATTTGTGAAGACTGTGAATAGTACTGGTCCTAAGATAGAACCCTGTGGGACTCCTATAGTTATGGGCAGCTGAGGAGAGAGAATTTTCCCATTTCACAGCTTGGTACCTGTCAGTTAAGTAGCTTTGGAACCAGGTAAGAGTGGAATTTGATAGGTGATATTGGTTTAGTTTGTTTAGCAGGATTTGGTGTGAGACTGTGTCAAATGCTTTGGACATATCCAAAAAAAGAGTTGACACCTGTAGGCCTTCATTTTTGAGATGGTTTACTGTGTCTGTGAAGCAGAGGAGGGCTGTAGTGGTACTATGGGCAGGTTTGAAACCATGCTGAGTAGGTGACAGGATGTTGCTGTCTAGGAGACAGTTTAGCATCTGGGTATGGATGCATTTTTCTAGGATTTTGGCCAGGGGAGAGAGTAAAGTAATGGGTGTGTAGTTATTACGTTCAGTGGAGATCTCGCCTTTATGTATGGGTGTAACATGGGATATTTTCCATAGTTTGGGCACATAGTTTTCAACAATTGATCTGTTTATGAGAGTGTAGACTGGGATAGCAATAGCATCTGCTGTGAGTTTCAAGAAATAGCTGGGGAGTAGGTTGGCTGCTGTTGATGAGGTTTTTAGTTTGGAGAGCATGCTTTTGATTGAAGTGGTGGAAACTGTTTTGAGGGTAAAGCTTGTATTAGTGTTATTTGTGTTTGGGGGGGACAGTGAGGAAGGAACTGTCCTGTGATACTAAGGATAGAATTGAGTTCACAAGGTGTGAGTTGAATTGTGTTTAGATGGGAACTTTAGTGTCGGGGTGGCTGGTTTGGGGGTAGCCTTTTGGGTGGATTTTAATAGCTGGTTTACATTTTTCCAAACTTTTTGGGGGTTGTGTTGGTATTTAGTTTGCAATGTTGTGTAGTAGGATTTTTTGTCCCGCCTAATGCATGTTTTTGCATGGTTGCGCAGCTCTTGGTACTTAGTTAGGCTTTGTGTTTCTTTGTTTTTTGATAGTAAAGCCAGGCAGTGTCTCTGGACTTGAGGATTTGTTTGGTTTCTTTACTGAGCCAGGGGTTTGTAGTGGTTCTAACCTTGATTTTGCGCAATGGAACAGCAGTGTCTAAGTGTTGTAGAAATGTTTTGTTGAAATATGCTACAGCCTGGACAAGTGTGAGGGTTTTGAGGGGGTCCAGTCACAGTTACAGAGTAAAGTGTTGAGGACCTCAGGAGAGAATTTTTGTTGTGTTTCTAGTGGATATATAGTTAGTGGTTTTGCATATGATTGTTCACTATGTATAAAGTATGTTATGTTGTGGTCACTTAAGGTGTCTGGGAGACTGCCTGTGTGAGGGTACCAGGTGGGGTTGTTAGTTAGGACCCAGTCAAGGATGGATTCCCTTTTAGATTTTTTTATCACATCTAGTTGGAATTTGGACTAGCTGCTGGTAGCCATAGAGATTTATTAGATTACTTGGTGGTTCTGATATACAGGTGAACCAATCTAGGTTGAAGTCCCCCAGAATAAGGGTTTCTTGTGAGTATGTTGAAGAACCCCTGGATAAGAAGTCTTCAAGGCTAGCAGGTGTATTACCAGGTGGAATATAGTTCACAATTGTGGTGATGACCTTTTTAGGGTGAAATTGAAGTTGTGAGATAAGTATGTCCCAATTATTGGGGGAGGGGTAGGAGTTTGGTTATTGACAGACAGTTATGTTGGACTTGTACAGTAAGGCAGTTCCATCCCCTTTACGAAGTGGTCTGTCTTGTTTAATGATATTGTAGCCGGTAGGGAGAACGTCTGAGTTAGCTATGTTTTTATTTAGCCAGGTTTCTGTTAAAGCAACTATGTCTGGGGAGTAGTGTGCTGTTGTGGCCTGGAGTTCAGGTATTTCATTTTTGATACTTCTAATAATATTAATATTTAGCATTAAAAGATGGCTGGTTTTGCTGCTAATGATTTGCCCAGGGATGAAGAAAGTGGGGGTGTTATGTTCAGACATTTGTGTTGGAGCAATGTGTGTTGGACAGGATGGATTTGGGCCTGAGTTGGGGTGGATATCCCCACTTATGGTGAGCCTGGTGTTAAAATGTTTTTTTGGAGTAGGAATGAGAGCATATGTGTTTAGTTCTGAATTGGTCCGTTATATAGTTCTTGAACAATTGTGGGCAGATATTATTATAATGTGTGGTGTCTTTATATGAGAGTGCATAATGTAGTGTTGTGCTACTAAGTTTAGGGATATTGCTAGAGTGATAACTTGTGGTGCTGTAAAGAATTATGAGAAGACAGACTAGACTTAGTTGTGTGATAGTCATGGTTATAACGTTTAAGTTGGTTCTAGGTGGGGGGTCTGAACAGGAATTATAGGGTTGCACTATATGTGGATGGGGAAGGAGTGTGGGTGATGTAATAAATGTCTAGTGGGAATGAGAGTGATTGGGAGTATTTTGTGTGGAGCAAGTTGGTGTGGTATAATGTGATATGACTTGAGGAGCTGTGATTGGTGGAGATGATGTGAGGGTGAGCTGAGGGTGTGGCTGTGATTACTATAAATGTAGAGGTATTGGGGCGGGAGGAATAGGGGGCAGGGCAGGGGAGCAGAGAGAGCCCGAGCATTAGCGAGGGCGAACGGAGCTGGGCAGAGCCCACCAAGACAAGAGAAAAAAAGTAAGTATTACTTTACAAATCTGAACACTTTAAACAAATTCCTGAGGTCTAATGGCTTGCCAGCAAGCAGAATGTAATTGCTGAAGAGCACTTGTGTCCTGATGGGAGACTAGAAATTTAAAGATGGCTCCATGTTGAGCAGGACTCTAATATAGACTTAGTATTGGGGGAGGAAGATAGCACAAGGGGTGTAAACCATGTGGACTGCAAAGAAACCAGAGAGGCAATCGTGGAAATCAGTGAAGGCCTCAGAGGGGGTAAGTAATAATTCAAGCTACCTGTAAAATAAAGGAAAGAAGAGACAGCAAAGTGTATTAAGGTTGGGAGTGTGTCTTCACAATGACTTGCTGATTAGTAACCAGTTTGTGCACAGATTAGAGTAGGGAGATACATTAGCAATGAAGGGGAATGTATAGAGATACAAATAAACAGGTGGGGCTCAAATGATACAAGCTAAGGCAGAAAGCACTGAGAGGGCTGGTTGATTGTTAATTTAGTCACAGGGATCTGAATTAAATGTATACTGTCTATTGGACAGTTAGGATTACTGCACTAGCTGTGGGGGGGACACAAGGCTACAACAGTCAGTTTTATTAGCATGCTGAGAACTACTAAGAAATACTGCTAATGTAATAGCCTCACTCTCATAAAACATACAAGTAGAATACCTGGATGGACTGACCCTGCTCTTGAGGCTCAAAATGTATATCCTTGTTTAGTTTGCAGTACTGATTCCTTCTTATACTGTATGGGTGGAGTGGTAGCCGCAGATTGCAGATTTGCTTGAGTGTGATCCTGCTCTCGAGGCTCAAAATGTACATCCTTGTTTAGTTTGCAGTACTGATTCCTTCTTATACTGTATGGGTGGAGTGGTAGCCACAGACTGCAGATTTGCTTGAGTGTGCTCCTACTCTTGAGGCTCAAAATGTATATCCTTGTTTAGTGTGCAGTACTGATTCCTTCTTATACTGTATGGGTGGAGTGGTAGCCGCCGTAATAAAACTTTATTAAAAAATAACAAAAGAGTAAGCACTTTCATGACCGCACGGTTGCTTCTTTCAGACTCAAGCATAGCAAAAACACTTTCATGCAATTTATATAGCAAACTGAAGCAATCAATGCAACTCATTCATTAATAAACCTTAAAGGCATACACATAAACTAAAAAAGTAGCACTGCAAATCAATGGGGGAGTGTGCACACACGTAACAGTAGTTTCAAAGAGACTGCATCATTAATGCCTGGTGCCTATCTGCAATAAAGTACAAAATCCATCTTAATTCTGCCAATTCTGTCCTATTCTTGATGTCACCCTCTCTAACATTCTCTCTTATGATCTCCAGCACAGGAAACCTGAATTCATGATGTGGTCCATGCATCTTCGTGTGTTGTGCCAATCCATTGCTCTTCTTACCATTCCTAATGTCCTTCAGAAGTTTCATGATACGTTCTCTTACAGAACGATTCATTTTCCCTATATAGAATGCTTTACACTCTATGACTTTTCTAGTTAAATAATCGGTAAACCACAACACACCAGTTTGATGAGGAATAACAATACATAAATCATGCACATCAACTGTAATGAAGGTATCAGTTGCATTAAAATGAAGAGTATACATTTTTTTGCAAAAACTTCCATGAGTCCTTACATGTGTTCCTCATTCTTAAACAAATATTTTAAGTTTTTATCAAGAAATTTGGCACAGGGACTGGTGATTGACCCTTGACCGTCCACAATAGGACACAGCATAGGGTTTTGCCTGTCCTTATGGATCTTCAGAACACCAAAAATGGTTGGAATCAGTGGAGAAGAAACATTCAAAAAGTTAAACTCCTCAGCAGTAATTCTATGCTCTATAAACATATCTTTGAGTTGTAGTCTAATGTTATAGTACAAAGTGTTCATTTCTTGTGACAAGTTTGTAGGTGTTGCATTTAAGCACTGCATGCATACAGCGGTTGTAATCATTAAATGGCACAATCACTAACCCAAGCCCTTTATCTGGCTTAATTAATCTTAAATTCTGATTTTTAAGAAAATATAGCAACTCACGTTCTTCATGTCTGATATTAGAAGCATTGCTTAATGATTTCTTACCTAACATATTACAAACATCTAATTTGCAAATTTTTTCAAAAAAGGCTAAAGTGGGATGTAGACGTTGGTTGAAAGTACTTGAAATTCTGAAAGGTTGCATTAAATTAACTGTATTATCAAATGTTAATGACAAGTTAAGTTTCCTTAAATAAAATTATAGATCCATCAGAACATCAGGAATATTCTCTCTCCTGCTAGGGAGAAACATAACCCCGTTTGCAAAAAGATCAGCACAGGAAGACTCAATCACTGCCTGGGAAAAGTTATACACCATAAAGTTCTTCTCCTCATAAGTAATAATAGCTCATGCCATTTTGTTGGTTAGCTATTACTTTATCATTAGTACAAGGTAAACAGATTACCTCCTCTGCACGGCCTTCGATTGATTCCATTGGGCCAATTTTTGGAGGCCATGTCATGTTGGAGGAATACATCTGGTTGGTTTCTGGGGCTGTAGATCATTCCCTCATCTCCCACTGGCTCCTTTGTTTTTTGTCCCTCAGTCATTAGGATCTCCTTAATTGCAGAAAATTCGAGTTATAGGAGGTATTAGAAAAATTATGTTGGTTGCTATTATCATTTCTGTCAAGAGATGGGTTGGTGGTACCTTGCCCATTGTTATCAGAGGGAATATCGGAGGACCAAAAATTCCTTTTACCCCATATTTGAGATGATGGAGGATCAGGGTATGCCATATCATTAAAATACTCAATCCTGTCCCTCTGAAGTTTTTTCTGTTTTGTAAATTTAATTTGCTGTATTTTCTGATCAGTGCTAGCAAAGATTCAGGCATATTCCACCCTATATTCTTCATAGCATAAATCATGTGTTATTTTATTGTCCAAAGAATTCACATCAGCCAACAGTTAACCAATAAGTCTAGTGTTATGTTTTACCACTGTCTCCATGTATTCACAGCCCTGCTTATCAAATAATGTTAACAATTCTCGATGCAGGGCTGAGTTTTTCTCCAGCCCAGTTGGAAAACGTCAAATTCTTAATCCCTTAGGTACTCATTTTAGCTGAATGCATTCAAGGAAGTAGTTTTCGAGTTGGAGTTTTTTCAGCTTCAGTAACTTATAATCAAATTTATTCAAGTGCTCATTCAAAGAATCCAATTTATGTGATGGTTGGTTACCAAAATTGACATTATCTCGCAACCAATCGAACAGCACCAGCATATCAAAAGCCCAAGGGTGATACCTCTCCAGATGATGGCCATATGTTTCATTCACCCCATGCTCCACTGAAACAGTAGAATTAATATTGTTGGCAAAACCAGAATTCATTGATGGCAAAATATTCAAAGCAAGATGAACAACAACCAGAGGTACATCATCCAGCCTTTGCAGTAACTGCTGGATTAAAAGAGTCAAATTACCAGCAGTTCTAGTTAAATCCATTCCTTGGCTATCCCACAAAGTAATGGAGAAGTAATGGAGAAGAAGCAGCAGGAGGAGCCATAGCCATAGGGGTACACAAACCAAGTAGCAACCAATACAAACAAAAGACAAACTGATATCATCACAAGTAGCCAAAAATACCACGAAGAAACCTTCCTGCTTGAACATACCTTTAATTATAAAAATAACACTGTAATGATGTAGGGCTAGGTTGCATGTACTTGAAATCCTTAATATTGCATTAAACTAACCATATTATGGAACATTAATTACAAGTTAAGGTTCCTTAAATAGTTTTAGATTCATCAGAACATCAGGAATATTCGCTGTCCTCATGGGGATGAATGTAACCCCTTTTGCAAAAAGATCAGCACAGGAAGAATCAATCATCACCTGGGAAAAGTTATATACCATAAAGTACTTCGCCTCATTTGCAATAATAGTGCATGAGGTTTGTTGGTTAGATGTTACTTCATTGTTAATACAAGGTGAAAGGGTTACCTCCTCTGCCCCACCTTCAGTTGATTCCATTGGGCCAATGTTGGAGGTCATGTTGTGTTGGAGGAGTAATACATCTGGTTGGTTTCTGGGGATGTAGATCATTCCCACATCTCCCATTGGTGCCTTTGTTTTTTTGTCCCTCAGTCATTCGGATCTCCTTAATTGTGGGAAATCCAAGTTATAGGAAGTATTAGAAAAATTATGAAGTTAGTCGCTATTACTATTCCCGCAAAGTGGAACCTTGCCCATTACTGTCAGAGGGAATATAGGAGGACCAACAATTTATTTTACTGCAGATTTGAGATGATGGAGGATCAGGGTATGCCATATCATTAAAATACTTGATCCTGTCCCTTTCAAGTTTTTTCTGTTTGGTAAATTTAATTTGCTGCATTTGCTGATCAATGCTAGCAAAAGTCCAGGCATATCCCACCTTATACTCTTAATAGCATAAATCATATGTTATTTCAGTGTCCAGTGAATTCACATAAACCAACATTTGATCAATAAGTCTAGTATTATGATTTAGTGTGGCCTCCATATATTCACAGCCCTGTTTATCAAATAATATTAACAATTCTCGATGCAGGG
This sequence comes from Protopterus annectens, assembly GCF_019279795.1. Taxonomy (NCBI): domain Eukaryota; kingdom Metazoa; phylum Chordata; order Ceratodontiformes; family Protopteridae; genus Protopterus; species Protopterus annectens. The sequence continues at coordinate 1,430,805,724 of NC_056733.1, read as the reverse complement.
CTGAATATCTTCCAACCTAGTCGGAAAATGCCAAATTCTTAATCCCTTAGGTACTTATTTTAGTCAAATGCATTCAAGGAAGTAGGCATTTTTGAGTTGGAGTTTTTTCAGATTCAGTGACTTATAACCAAATTCATTCAAGCGCTCATTCAAACAATCCAAGCTATGTGATGATTGGTTACCAAAACTGAAATTATCTTGCAACCAATCAGACAGCACTGGCAGATCTCCACCACATGGGCAATACCTCACCAGATGCTGACCATGTGTTCCCTTCACTCCATGCTTCATGGAAACAGTAGAATTAATATTGTTAGTTAAACCAGAATTTGTTGATGGTAAAATATTCAAACTGGGATAAGCAACATTATTTCATCCTAAATAACCAGAGGTATGTACAAGGGCTATGTCATCCAGCCTATCTGATAACTGCTGGATTAAAATAGTCAATTTACCAATAGTTCTAGTTAAATCCATTCCTTGGTTATCTGGCAAAAGTAAGGAAGAAGAAGCAGCAGGAGGATTCATAGCCATAAGCATACACAAACCAAGTAGCAAGCAACACAAACAAAAGAAAAAAACGACATCACCACAAGATGCCAAAAAGATCACGAAGAAACCATCCTGCTTAAACATACCTTTAATTACAAAAATAATACTGTAATGATAAATGCTTTTGTTCTGTTAGTACAAAACTTCATCAGATAAATTAATACAAGAAAAATGCTATTTACATACTTAAAAATGTCATGCGATTAAAATTCCATATGACGAAATCCCTAACAGGAAATAATATATTCATCATTTGTACAAGAAATTAAATACATATATATTTAAATATATAACAATATGTTACAATATACAAATCAATTTCATCGTATGAGAAAAAAATATAATAGAAAAGCTAAAAAAAAAAATCTGTCTTCTCAATGCCTCAGTTTCAGTAATGGAGCAATGGTAATATGATCATTCAGCCCTGGCCAGTTGTAAGAGCTAAAACCTTTTAGGGGAAGACATTAGTATAGGAGAAAAACTAGGTCCTAAACCCTGTATTGTGTACAAAAGAGGGAAGAATTTAAAATATATTTTTGAAAGTAATAACATTAGAATGGGTGGTGTAGGAAGTGTTAAAAAATGTGGGAGATGTAATTATTGTAAATTCATTCTGGAAGGAGAAAGATTTGATATAATGGGTAAAATTTTCAGTATAAAAGGTAGATATAACTGTGAAAGTCATGGCCTAGTAAATATATAGCATTATGCCAATTTTGCCAATGTCTTTCATTGGCAAGACAGAGCATAAATTCTGTGAATGGATTTATGAACATACTTGTGAAATATGAAAAGAAAAAAATACAATGCCATATTCAGATACATACAAGGGCATACTGGGCATTCTTTTAAATGCACATTTCTTGAGAAAGTCACTCGTAATCCAGATGGGGGCCCCTGGCTAAGTTGTGCTTGAAACTCTTACAACTGTCTGGGGCTGAATGATCATATTACTTTTGCTCCATTACTGAAATTGAAGGCATTGAGAAGATTTTTTTTTTCTCATATGATGAATTTGATTTGTATATTGTAGCATAAGCATACTGTTATATATTTAAATATACACATATTTAATTTATTGTATAGATTATTTTTATAAATATGTATTTATATTACCATAACCTGTTAAAAGTTTTTATGTTTTTAGAAAGGGTTATGTCACTTTAAATATATTATGTCCTGTTAGGGTTTTTGTCAAATGGAATTTTAATCATATGACATTTTTAAGTATTCAAATAGAGGTCTTTTTGTATTGATTTATCTGATAAAGTTTTGTACTAACAGAATGAAAGTGCTTATCATTACAGTGTTATTTTTTGTAATTAAAGGTACGTTCTAACAGGAAGGTTTCTTTGTAGCCTTTTTGACTTCTTGTGGTGATATTATATTTAGAGTCATCTGCAAAGGAAATATGCAGTTCAAAATTTAAGGATATAATTGGTGTGGTAATCAAGAAAAGTTGCATTATCTGCGGATGATATTATTTTGAACTTAAATCCTGAAAACCACATTTTGGTGTTGTGGAACATTATGAAGCAGTTTTAAGTCTTTTCAGGATATAAAATAAGTGAAGATAAAATAAAAGATATGGTGGTAAACTATGTAACTACAACTTATTCAGTACAGTAATACCCATTCTTTTGGGAACATGATAACATGAAGCATTTCAGGGTATTGATTAAAAAATAATTCAGTTACAGCAACTAAGGATATGTGGAAAGATACTATACAGGAAATAAAATGCAAATGATGTCACTGGAAACTATGTTATGAATATGTAAAATACAAGCAATGAAAATATTTTAGTCCTTTGAGTCTTATATACAAGTAAGACACGTTTTTATCAGTGGAAGATTACATTGTGGATGGCTCTTAATAAGTTGGAGATTCGTTGGGAAGGGAAGAGAGCAAGAGTTAAGTAGGGCTAGTTGATTCTTCCCATAAAATAAAGTACTTTAGAATTACATGGTT